>NC_073310.1:9471079-9546079 GCF_027595985.1 Sorex araneus
AGCACTTGTCTTCCTTCATGCAGTCCTTCATTCAGTCTCCTTGTCCTGGAGTAGGAGCCAATGGAAATACACACCTCCTGCGCAGGGCGCAGTTGGGAATGAAATGAGATGATTTCTATCATCTCATAAGTCATGAAGTGACATCTCTTAGGGGCCAGGAAGATAGTACAGTGGGTCGGGTGTTTGCCTTGTACGTGGCTGACCCAGCACCCCATAGAGTCACCCAAGCCCTGCCAGGAGTGATCCCTGAGTCCAAAGCCAGGAGTATGCCCTGAGCATGGTCAGTGTTGCCCCAAACAAACAAAGGAGCAGCTCTCGTGCAAGACGTGACCAAGAGATGCGGAGCCTGCTGGCGACTGTTGTTGGTTGGCTACTCGTTTCTATCGCTATTGCCAGCCCCCGATGGAATTGTAAGTCCACGATGGCTTCCCGAGGACTCAAGAGAACGGAGTCTCCTTTCTGAACTCTTCTGATGGCAAATGACCTTGACAAAACCCAGGACCTCTCTGAGTTTAGTGGCCTCCTCTGGCCAGATGGGGCTGCAGCCCTTGGCCATAAATTGTCCAGAGGAGTTGCGACATTCCAATCAGATAATGGATTTGAATGAGCTCTGGAAATGGAAATGCACCCGAGGAATTTGAGCTATGATGATTATGTCGGCCATTTCATCCCCTGGTGCTCAGGCCGGCCCATCTGTTTGGGGAGCTAACGGGTCTCTGCTTCCTCCGGCCGCCAGGCCTGAGTGGCTCAGTCTGGCATTCGGGCAGGTTCCAGGGAGGCATCTGTCCCTCCTTCATCTGTCCCTCAAGTTAACTCTTTTCCTTGCTCCTCTTTTGGTCCACGAGCATCCCCCTCTTCTTCTTTCCCAGACCAGGAAGGGACCAGAGACCTTGAATTTGATCTGGAGGGCCTGGGGCCTTCTAGCGAGGCAGACAGAGGCAGAGGAGAGTGAGATTAGAATCCAACGTCCTGAACCTTGTTTAGGCTGCTCTTAGCCCACCCTCACCCCCAGTGCCACCGCCCTAAGCTCTCGGTGATGGGCCCTGAAATCGGGCCTGTGGCAGGAGTGAGTGCCCGAATATCAGAGCACCAGAACACAGAGGGGAGGGGGGGGTGCTGCTTTCCCCCAGGATTCTGGGGCCACCTCCCCTGGGGAACTTATGTTCTTGGCTAAGTCACGCAACACCTCGGGGAAAATCATGAGCTCATCTGTGGGTCCTACCGGCCACATGGTGAGAAAACCTGTGACCTCCTTTCCTGGGATGCTACAACGGCAGGTGCTGGGGAGGAGGAGGAGGAGTTAGTTGATTTTGTCAGGCCACCCCCCCTGACTGGAGACAGGCTCAGCCCTGGAATCTGGGGCTGCAAACTATGTGTGGGGCTGGGAGGAGCCTCGGAGGGGCGGGGCCTGTCTGGGATTGGCAGCTGTGGTGAGGGGCTGGGAGGAGCCTCGGAGGGGTGGGGCCTCTCTGGGGGCATCTGGAGGCTGGGAAGAGGCGGGGCCTGTCTGGGATTGGCAGCTGTGGTGGGGGGCTGGGAGGAGCCTCGGAGGGGCGGGGCCTGTCTGGGATTGGCAGCTGTGGTGGGGGCTGGGAGGAGCCTCGGAGGGGCGGGGCCTGTCTGGGATGGGCAGCTGTGGTGGGGCTGGGAGGAGCCTCGGAGGGGCGGGGCCTGTCTGGGATGGGCAGCTGTGGTGGGGCTGGGAGGAGCCTCGGAGGGGCGGGGCCTGTCTGGGATGGGCAGCTGGGAGGCTGGGAGGAGGCGGGGCCTGTCTGGGATGGGCAGCTGTGGGACTGCTGGCAGATGGCCTCTTAAGTGGGCCACCCTAGGGTCAGCTTTATGGATTTGCGCATTAACCCTTCTTTCCCCAACTCCTTCCGCTGCGTGATGACTTTGACCTGACCTACAAAAGTCCCTGGGTCCCTAGCTGAGCTGTGGACCAGAACCGGCCTTACCACTCCCTTCCATGTCCCCGGAGAGACCCGGGCCCCGGGCCAGCGTGGGGCGCGTCGCTTTGTGTGGAAGACAGGTTCTTTGGATTCTCACCACACTCGGGACTGGGCAAGATTGATGACAGGCCTTTTCATCTCTGTCACTTGTGTGAATATTAGACTTGGCAAATATTGATGCTCCAGAAAAGAAAATATCACCGCACAGGACAAACTACCAGGAATATTTTGGAATTTATTCTTTCGAATTCACGCTTTTTTTCTTCCTTGCTCTCATTTTCTCACCTCGCTCTATCTTCATCAATATGGGATTACACTGGGCATTTAAAAACAAAAAAAAGTCAGACTTAAAAAAAAAAAAGAATCCCACAGTTAACCACAGGGTGCCTTCCCACGTTCGTAAATACCCACCCCCTCATCCATCATTTCCAGTGCTTGTGTAGTATTCCATCATGGGCATTCATCAAAAGCATCTCTCCCTCTCCCGCTGTCAGATACATCAAAGGATAGATGAGGAAATCATTTTAGGGAGATCGGGGGGTGGGAAGCAGAGAGGGGCTGTCCCAAGGTCACAGAGCTTGTATGTTGTATGTTGAACTTGGGACTTGAAATTCGCTTCTCTCCTTGAAGGTTAAAAGAGAGGGAGAGTTCAGGGTGGAGGGCCTTGCCTTGCACACAGCCCTCAACACAGCTGCGTGTTCCCCTGAGCACAGCCCGGTGTGATCCTTGAGGACAGAGCCTGGAGTAAGCCCTGAGCACCGCAGGGTGTGGCCTGAAACCAAGCAAAACCCCCAAATCGATAGAACAACTCAAAAGTCCAACAGAGAGTGAGCTTGAGTTAGGGAGAGAGCTTCAACTGTGGTGTTTACAATGACACATGGACCCCCCCACTCCACCACACACACACACACACACACACACACACACACACACACACACACACACACACACACACAGTGTGGCAAATAATGCTGCCTAGCCTTTAGGCTAATCACTTTCCACTGCTGCTAGACATGGTGGTATTATTAGTTAGTTTTAAGGCTATTAATAATAATAGTGATTATTACTAATCATCACCCAACATCCAGTATTCCTGAAGAATATCAGAGCCCTGTAAGCAGAATTTAGCCTGCCCAGGGGCACTGTAAAACCTCAAGTGCCTTCCTCTCTCCCCAGTCCTCAGTTTCCCCGTTGTGAGAGCTTGGATCTGTTCTTGGCTTCAGAGCGGGATTCTCTTCCTCCCTCCAGCTCCCAGTGCGGATGCAGTTGAACCCTTAGTGGGCTGTGGGCTGTGGGCTGGTCTCCCCCTCCCTTCCCTCTCCCCCTCCCCCTCACTTACTTTCTCTTCCCCCCATCAGCCAGAACCTACCGCTGCTGCCCCTCCCCCGCCAGCCTTTGACACTAATTGACGCGGAGTCTCCCCCTCTAATCTGGCCTGCCTCGGGGGCCCTTGTTCTGGGGGCATCTGCTCGGTGAGGGGAGGAGGGGCCCGGCCCGCCGCCACCCTCCTGTCTGCCATCTGGTCCCCGTTGCCCTCCCTCCTCTAGGTCTCCCTAAGAAGAATCTGTAATGAATCTGCCCCCTGCTTCCCCCTGCCCGAGGGGGTGGGGTGGGAGGAGGCGCACGCTGGACCCCGAGCCACGCACCCACGTGCACACTCGAGCTTGCACACGCGTGTGCGCAGGCACGCGCGTGCACACACACACTCACACACATATCACACAGCTTGTAGGGACAATTATTAGCCAAGCTTTTGTGCGGCCCTCCCAGGCCCGAGTGCAGCTGAGCAGCTGCCCGGAGGGAGGGAGCGGGATGCTAGCAGGAGGGGACCTTAATTACCCCACAGAAGGGCGTCTTTGGCCGTCCTGGGGCGGGGTGGGGGGGGGCGCTGGAGGAGCTGCGGAAGACGAGTCTGGGAGGTGAGAGAAACACTAGCAAGAGAGTGGGGGCAAGCAGGGAGGGCCATCCCAGCTCATGGAAGGGGTTGAGGTTCAGAGCCACTGGCCCCCAGCTTTAAAGAGACTGTCAAGTCCAGAGGCTGAAGGGGAAGGTGAGGGAAACCCCAAACCGGCCCCCTGGGGCTGGCCCTTAGAGCCTGGGGTCCTGATCAGAACTTTGGACCCAAGAGTTCTTCCTGATGGGCCTCTCTCTTGCTTGCGGGCTGTGTGACTCTGGGCGCACAGCTTCACCTCTCTGAGCCGTGTGGGGTGTTCTTCTGGGGAAAGCGGAGGCAACAGTGATACCTACCAACACGGTTACGGATTCCCACACGGTCCAAAGCAAAAGTCTGGGCGGGAGAAAGAGTTTGAGACGCTGGCCTTGCTGGAGAATGGCTCTGCTGCACGCAGTCGGGGGTCCGCTCCTGAGCACCGCCAGAGGAGGCCAAACACGGGCACGAAGAGGCGGCTGTGTGCCCGGCAGGGTGGGAGGAGTCGGGGCAGATAGGACTGATGAGAGCCGGGGTGTGGGCAGGCCCACTAATGCCTTTGCTTCCCGCCCCCGCCCCCCAGACGCCCCGCCCTTCCCACTGCTGTCCCTCACGCCCGACTCTGTCCCGAGGAGCCACGTGTCACCCGCCACTGTGTTTCAGGACTGTCCACCCTGCTCTCTCCCAGCAGCCACGGACCAGCACCCGCACCCCAGGCCATGATGGGGACATGCCTGAGCTGCCAGGCTAGGACGCCCTATAGACACTCTCGGGCTGGGCGGGGGCGGGGGGCTGCCAAGTTCCAGCCTCCAACACGGGAGTCCAGAGGGGCTTGTGCACCTGAAAGATTCTTCTTTGCTTTAGAGTTAAAAACTAGACATTTGGGGGGCTGGAGCGATTGCACAGTGGGGAGGGCGTTTGCCTTGCACACGGCCGACCCGGGTTCGATTCCCAGCATCCCATAGGGTCCCCCGAGCACCGCCAGGAGTAATTCCTGAGTGCAGAGCCAGGAGTCACCTCTGAGCATCACTGGGTGTGACCCAAAAAGCCAAAAAATCAAATCAAAACAAAACAAAACAGAAACCTTGACATTTTTCTTCTATACCTTTTCTTCTTCTGTGTTTACTTCGGCCCGTGACTTAGAGTGGTGTTAATAGTAGCAGCATCCCAGGCCTGCAGTGTCCCTGTCTGCACG
Source organism: Sorex araneus (assembly GCF_027595985.1). Lineage (NCBI taxonomy): Eukaryota > Metazoa > Chordata > Mammalia > Eulipotyphla > Soricidae > Sorex > Sorex araneus. The sequence goes on from NC_073310.1 coordinate 9,476,151, forward strand.
CCCTGCCAACATCAGAGGACCTCCCCCAGAGAAGTCCCAAGGTCGCCTCCCCCCCCCCACCCTTAGCAATCTCAGATAGAAATTTTTTTTTTGCAGTTATTTATTTATTTATTATTGAATCACCGTGAGAACAGTTACACAGCTTTCAGGTTTAAGTCTCAGTCATACAATGATCAAACACCCATCCCTTCACCAGTGCACGTTCTACCACAAAGAACCCCAGCATACCTCCCCTACCACCCCCCCACCACCACCTGTGTGGCTGATGATTTTCACCTTACTCTCTCTTTATTTTGATTACATTCAATACTTCAACAGAAAACTCACTATCATTATTTGGAATTTCCCCCCAACAATCAGACCTGCCGAAAAGGCATCATTTGATCATTTGTTTTCCATGGCTGAGAATGAAGCGCCTATGAGGTCTGTTGCGGCCGCGCGGGTTTGGATTTCTGGTATTTTCGTAACTAAGTCCAGAGAAATTTCTGCCAGAAGTCGTGTCACTGCAAGCTCGTACCTCTGTCTCGTGGGCTCTAAAAGATGGTGGTCACCACGCCACCGCCACCGCCAAAAGGAAAGGCCGAGGGACAAAAACCTTTCCTCTCCCAGGGCGGCACGGGGCCGTGGCTTAGTTCACAGTCTAGAGGCATTTCTGCAAGAAGCCGCTGGGTTCTGAAATTAATTAGTGGGCGTCTGGGATCATGGCCGTTCAGGAGCAGAGGAGCCATTTGTCAATTTTTACTCTTATGGAGTTTAGGCCCCATGTTGTTTTTTTTTTTAATTTTTTATTTTATTTTATTTTTATTTTTTTGCTTTTTGGGTCACACCCGGCAATGCTCAGGGGTTACTCCTGGCTCTGCACTCAGGAATCACTCCTGGAGGTGCTTAGGGGACCATATGGGATGCCGGGGATCAAACCCATGTCGGCTATATGCAAGGCAAACGCCCTACCCGCTGTGCTATCACTCCGTAGGCGCCATGTTGATAGTTGTGTTGATGTACACATTTAACCCACCACCACTGACGTATCCAAGACCCTCAACCCATGTCCTTATGCTACCTCCAGTTCATCTCATCCCCCGATCCCCCACCCGTTGCCCCCTTTCTTGGCGTTCTCACTTCAAGGTCAGGGGTCAGCCATCATCTACACCTTGTTTCTCTGTGTACCACAGCTGAGTCAGTGCCTCTGGGATTTATTTTCCTCCATTTGTTTACTTCATTTCACACGGGACCCTCTAGTTCCGTCTATATTGCAGTGAGCCGCAAGATTTCATCTTTTCTTACAAAGGCACAGAATTCCACTGTGTATGTAACCCACCCTCTTTATCCACTCACCTGTCTTCAGACATTTGGGTGGTGTCTGTGTCCTGGCTATTGGAGTAAATGCTCTAATGAGCACAGTAATGTGTGTGTATGAGTATACACACAAATATAGATGTATGTACATATATATCACTGTCACTGTCATCTCGTTGCTCATTGATTTGTTCGAGCGGGCACCAGTAACGTCTCTCATTGAGAGACATATTGTTACTGTTTTTGGCATATCCAATACACACGGGTAGCTTGCCAGGCTCTGCCGTGCGGGCTCCATACTCTCAGTAGCTTGCCGGGCTCTCCGAGAGGGGCGGAAGAATCGAACACGGGTCGGCCGCGTGAAAGGTGAAAGCCCAACCGCTGTGCTATCGCTCCAGCCCATACATTTATATATATATATATATCTTTGAATAAAATGTTTTTGTAGTTGGGGATGTATACCAAGAAGTGGGATAACTTGGAGGAGCCTCTGGATTGTGTGAAACACCCTTCACCACCCTCTGTGTGAAATAGTCTTATCATGGTTGGTCTTGAACTTCAAAATATAAATGCCTTGGTTTGGGAATAGACTTGAAAACCTAACTGGGCAACTTTGGATGAAACACCCACTGTCACCTCTTCTGTGACCTAGCAGTGTCCTAAGAGGACTCAGTAAATGGTGACTGTGAATTTCGCATGTCAAGGTTTGTGAATTATGCACTCGCCAGTGTCCCACTATGAGCTGATAATATTTCCACGGGGCAGAGGGACAGAGTCTCTCTCTGTCACCTCCAAGGCGGGCCGAGCGCCTCCCTCCCCGTGAACGGGGACCAACCATTAATGTTGCACAGCTAGCGTTCCCTGCATGCTTCCTCTGAGCTGTTGCCTTTGCAAAGAAATGGTTCAGACCGTTTGCAGCCCCCCAGAGAGCTCCAGCATTTCATGGTAACCTGGCATCTGAGCTAGAACTCACCCTGGCGTCGTCTTTCTAATCATGGTTCCCATGACATAATTCCCAGGAGAACCTCTCTGACTTAGCGGCGTTCCTTGGGGACCAGCTTCCTGCGAGCTGTTCTTCCCCTGCTGCGTTCCCTACTCCCCTATTCAGCTCTTGCCACCCATCTTTCTTTCCACGTTGGTCCCGAGGGAAAATTCACAGCAGTCTCGAGAACACAGTTTTCTCTGATCCTTCCTGTTCTTAACTGGTCTGAGTCTTTTTTAATCAGTTGGCAAAATTCCCTCCCCGAGCTTTTTGCTCCTCCATCCCTCCTTCTCTCTCTCTCTCTCTTCTCTCCCATCCCTGCTTATTCAACCCTCTAGCCCCCTGGGTAGCTTTGTTCTTTAACCTATGAGTCTTTGCTAATTCTTTGTAAAGACCCTGGAAGTTTCCTTTAAAATTTTTCTTTCACACATGGGCTGGAGAAATCGTACAGTGAGTAAGTAAGGCACTTGGCCTTGCACACAAGCAAGCCAGATTCCATCCCCAGAACCACATAGAGTCATCCCCCAAGAGTGGTCACAGAGCCAGTAATGTGTCCTGAATTTAGCCAGGTGTGACCCCCCAAAGCAACAAAAATATATGGGGGGTGGAGAAAGAGTATAAGTGTAAGATGCTTGCTTTGCCTGTGGCCAACCTGCCCTCAATTCCACAGTCTTCTAAGCACTTCGAGGGGTGATGACTGAGCACAGAGCCAGGGGGAAGCCCAAAGCACTGCCAGGCATGGTCTAAAAACCAAAAATAAATAAATTAAAATCTACATGGAATTAGGCACTCGCCAATGTCCCACTATGAGCTGATAATGTTTCCACGGGACAGAGTTTCTCTCTGTCACCCCTAAGGCTGGCTGAGTGCCTCCTTCCCCATGAACGGGTACCAACCATTAATGGAATTGGAGCTGGAGCGATAGCACAGTGGGGAGGGCGTTTGCCTTGCACGTGGCCAACCCGGGTTCGATTCCCAGCATCCTATATGGTTCCCTGAGCACCGCCGGAGGTCATCCTGGGTGCAGAGCCAGGAGTTGCCCCTGTGCATCACCTAGTGTGACCAAAAAAAGCAAATAAATAAATAAATAAATAAAAAATCTACATGGAATTGACAATGTTATATCAAATTTAGGTGTAAGAACGTAACTTCACGCTTGTGTCCAATGCTAAATAATCATCCCAATAAGTTAATTTCCCAACTATTCCTTATAGTTTCTTAGACCTTCAGTGCTGTATTGCTATATCATTGCTTGTTTGCTTGTTGTTTTTTTTTCTCTTGTCAGTCATCTTGCCTCTAGTTTGCTTATCCCCTTCCTGATAACCTCCCCTTGCTCACCGATTTCCCTGCTGACATTTTCCGGGTCTCTGTTTATTTCTATCTTAGACAGAAGGTAATTTGGAGCCAGACTAAATTACCTTCTGAACTTTAGGAAAGGTTCAAGAAAAAAAAAAAAAAGGTCTTGCCAGGTGTTTGATATCAAGCCGGGAGGTAAGGCTCTTTCGCTCCCAGCCAGCACTCAGTAACCGGTGGAGTTAACAGAAGGGTGAGTAATAACTGGGTGGTCCTCAAACTGCTCGAAACAGACCTCCACAATGGGGAAGCTCCGTTATCATTTAACTAAGTAAGTGACATGGTCCCCAAGAACAGCGGAGTGATGTTTGCCCATGAGTCACAAAACAAACACTAGAGCTAGCTCTCAAGCTGTCGCTTTTCCTGAACCAGCCTGCTCTGCTGGTCGCTGAAAGAACACGACAACAGTGGCATCAACAAATTCATGACACCTCCAGCTCAAGGGAGGAGAAAATGAGCCCCAGAGAGGGTGAGCAGTTAACCCAGTGCAACACAGGTGTACACAGGACGAGAACCGGATTTGTACACACGTGTCCCCATGTTCAGGTCTCAAGTCTAGCATTGAACCATCTTTCTGCTGAAGGATTTTTTTTTGGAACAAGTTTTAATCATAACAGTAACACGTGGTAATCTTTTCTTCGAAAACCCTGCAGAAGTATAAAAAAAAAAGTGCAAGCCCTTCATCTTAGTTTTCTATTTCGATCCCGAGGTAATTGCTATTGTGCTTTCTTCTTCTACATCCTTGCCGAAATGTTCCACATGAAAATACATTAGGCGGGAGACTTGCCTTTTCTTCATAACTTTGTTTCTTGGATTTTTTTAAAAAAATGTCTCTACATTTTGAGCTGCTCCATTCATTTAAAAATAACCACCTTGTATTCTACTGTATGGATGTATCATCTTTTATTTCATCAATGTCCTGTTGATCCACTGTTAGGTTGTTTTCAGAATTTTTGCTTCAACAAACTCTGATAAAACGCCATTTGGTAGATCTTTGCCCATTTGGGTGTGTGGGGGATAGACAGATGTGTGGATGCGCAGACAGGCTGGCTAGCAGAATGGGTGGATAGGTGTGTGGATGTATGTATGTAATAATGGATGGGTGTATGGATGGATGGATGGGTGGGTGGATGGATGGATAGGTGGATGGATGGGTGGATATATGTGTTGGTGGATGGAAAGATGGAATAGATGAGAGGTATATTAATGAATGAATTGATGGGTGGATGGAGAGATGATGGATGGATGGATAGGTGTGTAGATGGTGGATGGATGGGTGAATGAATGGTTAAGTAGGTAGGTGGATGGATGGATGGATGGATGGATGGATGGTTGGGAGGGGATGGATGGATGGATGGATGGGAGGGTGGTTGGAGAGGTGGGTGGGTCAATGAATGGACAAATAGATATATGATAGACTATAAATTTTGAGAAATGGAATTGTTAGAAATTCCTAGAAGATATTATTCAATCATCCCTCCCAGAGTTTTCACTCTCCCCTCCCCAAAGTAGACGTCTCTCCCCCTCACAATTACAAGACTGGTGATGACCGGGTTCTTTGATATCATTCTGAGAGTTAGAAAGTTATTAAATGCTCACTTTAATTCTCCTTCTTCTAGTGAGGAGGAAAGGCGCATGCACTTGCTGGCCATTTTGTACTTTTCCTGTGGTTACTTTGCCTTTTTTGTCCTTTTTACATTTAAGAGATTTGAGTCCTCTGCTCTTGTTTTTAACTTGTGAGAGCTCTTTGCATATGAAGGACATTCTTCCTCTCTCCTCTCACACATTTTTAATCGTCACCGCTGAGGGCAGAGAGACTCAGAGCAGACAGAGTCACCACTGTGGGTGACTCGTGGGGAGGGAGAGAAGGTGAGGCTAGATTCTGTCTCCCTCTCCAGCCCTCCCTTAAGACCCAGAAAAAGACCCAGACAAAAATGTGCCATGCCAGGTAGAGAACAATGCATCAGCGCAGGTACGAGGCTGTAACTCTCTCTCTCCTGTGGCGGGGTCTGGGTTCCAGGGAAGGGAGTTCTTGGGGGAAGGAACAGGCTTTTGCAGTGGTGACTGGGCTCCTTCCTTCAGCAGCCCTGGAGCCCACCCACTCCCCCAAATGCCACTCCTCGTCTTCAGAGACAGACCCGGGGAGCATATGGCCTTGAGGACCCCTGCGTCGTTTCCAATTTCGGAAGCACAGGAAGTGAGGTGACGGGGAGGCGCAGGGACTGTGTCAGGGACTGTGCCGTCCTGCCTGGGGCCCGGAGCACTTTGTGGCAAACACCCCCAAACCCCGTTCGCCTGAGAGAAGCATACACCCTCCAGCCTGGTGCCCCCCCCTGTCCTTTGCCTATCCTGTCTCCAGGAGCCTGTGGCAGCCCCCCGGCGTGCAGCAGGACTGGGGCCACCCCAGGCTGGACTGCCGGAGCTGAGAACCCAGGGGCGACCCTGGTGCCACGGGCAGATTTACGCTCGGCGAATCGTGCTCTGCGCTGGCTGTGGACTGTGCTGGTGCGGCTGGCGAGGGTGGGGGAGAGGGCAGAGAGCCAAGGTGTTCTGCCAGATGAATTACGAGACCTGGGGGGGGGGACACTGTAAGGGCCGGGTGACCCCCGGACCTCAGGACCCTGTTTCCCTCCCCGTGATCACTCCGCCAGCAAGTCTGCCCCTCAGAAATGAGACCGGAACCTTTTCTTCATCCTCGTGGTCTCAGGAGTCGTCGGAGCTGTCACCATCTGCCCCTGGGCTCTCAGGGACAGGCCCCAACGCTCCCCTGCAGTGGACCGACCTGTCTCCTTCAGACTCCTTCCCTCCCACCCATGCCACGCGCAGCCGCCAGCGTGACCAAATAGCATCCCACCAGCCTCGGCACCAGTGCGCCCGCAGCCCCGATACCGTCCTTCCCGCCGGGCCCTCCGGGGAGAGGGGCTGTGATGCTGTTTCAGAGGCCGTGTACTTCCCGGAGGAGCGTCTGTGAAGGGAGGAGATAGAGGGACAGGGAAGAAGGACGGGGGAAGGTGAGTGTGTATGTGTGTGTGTGTGTGTGTGTGTGTGTGTGTGTGTGTGTGTGTGTAGGAATGGATTGTGGTGCATATGTATGTGGGCATATTAGTGCATAGTGTATATGTTTGAGTGTGTGAGAATGTTTGTGTACGTATGAGTGTGTGAGTGTGCCTGTGTGTGAATGTGTATATGCATGAGGGTGTGAATGTATGTATGTGTGTGGAGGTATGAGTGTGGATGTGTGTGGATGTGTATATATATGGATGTGTGAGTGTGTGCAAGTATGAGTATGTGTGTGTATGCCTGAGTGTGTGAGTGTGTATGTATGAGTGTGGGTATGTATGTGTGTGAATATGTGTATGTATGCCTGAATGTATTGTGGGAGTGTATTTGGTACATACACATTTATATAGATATAAATGTGTATGTGTATGAATGTGTATGTGTGTGAGTGTGTATATATATAAGTGTGTGAGTGTGTATGTGTGAGCTTATTAGTGTGTATATGAGTGTGTGTATGTATGTGTGTAAATGTGTATATGTAAGCATGTGTGTGTACATATAGGTGTGTGAGTGTGTATGTGTGAGTGTGTGAGTGTGTATGTGTGTGAGTGTGTATGTGTGTGTATATAAGTGTGTGAGTGTATATGTGTGAGCTTATTAGTGTGTATATGAGTGTGTGTATGTATGTGTGTAAATGTGTATATGTAAGCATGTGAGTATATGTGTGTGAGTATGTGTACATATAGGTGTGTGAGTGTGTATGTGTGAGCTTATTAGTGTGTATATGAGTGTGTGTATGTATGAGTGTGTGTGTATATAAGTGTGTGAGTGTGTATGTGTGAGCTTATTAGTGTGTATATGAGTGTGTGTATGTATGAGTGTGTGTATGTGTGTGAGTGTGTGTGTGTGAGCTTATTAGTGTGTATATGTGAGTGTGTGTATGTATGAATGTGTTTGTGTGTGTATGAGCATGTCTGGACGTGTAGGGATGTCGGTACAACTTAAGGGATGTCTGAGCTACTAGAGCCTACCCCGAGAGGCCGGGCCCACCCCGTCCGTGCCTTACTCTGGACTTCTGGGCTCTGTGCCACAGTAAATACCTGGTGCTTTGTCCCCCTGTTGGCGGTGGCATGTCCAGGCAGTCTCGTGGAGTCCATCCAGCGACAGGCTCGAGCTTTTCCCTCTCGGAAGAGCCGGGAGCAGGCGGCAGCTCCTCCCCGCAAGCAAGGCAGGTTCCTAGTCAGGAACTCGGGTTTGCTCCTCTTTCCACGTTTGTCCGCCGGAGACGCGGGGTCTGAGCCAGGGGCTCTGGGAAACACGGAATCCTCCAGAGTCCGCGCTGTGGGACCACTCGCATCACCCCCCTGATTTCACTTAGCTCCAGCCTCACGCTCGGGGTCTGTATTTTTACCCACCTGACATTGTTTTCAGGAGCATCTCGGTAGGGGCTTGGTCTGGGCTGTTGCTTGTTTTCCTCTTTGGGTGTCGTGCTTGGGATGCGTTTGAGAGAGCCCGGGAAGCCCGGGGCTGGGCCCTGCCCCCCAACTGACTGACTAGGTTCCTTAGCTCAAGGTGCTTCAGGTTTTCATCTGTTAAATGGGGATACGACGGTGCCAACGTCACCAGATTATTGAGAGGATGAACAGGATGTATTTGTAAGTACAGGGGTTCTGGAACATAATGTCAATCGACTTGTTTAATAAATGACCAGTTTCGATCGTCCATGTGAAAGCAAAATCCCTTCCTTTGGGAGCCAGACCACGTATGACCCAGACTGTCAGCACCTTGAGGGGGCCCGAGTCCATTTTCACCACCAGCTCAAACTGACCGGCACACCTCAGGGCCTCATCCATCTTGCATAGATGGATGAATGAATGAAAGAATGAATGAAGCTTAGTCCTTCCACCCATTAAATGCCTCATGGGAAGCAATTTGTTCTCTGTTGTTGTTGTTGGCTTTTTGGGCCACACCTCGTGATGCACAGGGGTTAGCTCCTGGCTCTGCACTCAGGAATTACTCCTGGTGGTGCTTGGGGACCCCTATGGGATGCTGGGGATTGAACCCGAGTCGGTCGCATGCAAGGCAAGCACCCTCCCCGCTGTGCTATCGCTCCAGCCCCTGTTCTCCATTTCTGGATCTCATTTTCTGTCTCTTGAAATTAAACAACATGAAGGCTCCTTGTAGTTCAGAAGTCCCCTAGTTCTGCGACTGAACCGCCACACGGACACCCATTTATTTCCTTGGTGGGAGGCCTTGACTTCTCTCTGGATATTTCTTCCGGAAGTTTCCCTTCATGCCTGTGGACTTCGGTGTCTTGGCTGAGGATGCAGCGTGAGCTCGGTGGACATCACCGCACTCCCAGAGCAGGGGAGAAAGGAGGCAGGCGGCGGTAGGCATGGCAGCCGGGGAAGGTTCTAGAAAGTAGCAACAACGGGGGGAGGGGAGTAAGATTGGCTAGACAATGAAAGTGGGACTCGAAGCTCCTGGGGGTCTGGACACTGTTGGAAGGAAGGAACGGAACCCAGCCAGGGGCGGGGGGAATCCCAAGGGGAGGTTTAAGTGCCCGTTGGACAGTGACTCACTTCGTCTCTTCTCTCACCCCCTTTCCGCCCTCAACAAGCTCAGGGGGTTCACGGGCAAACTCATCCTGCTTCCGCCCACCCCACCGGCCACCAGCGCCCACGTTCCTGCAGAAGGGTCCCTCCGCTCTGCCCCAGCGGGGGAGTCTCGGGGCTGGGTTAGGACTGTGACCCCGGGAGGGTCACACAACCTTTCAAGACCTCCAGGTGCTCATCATACAGCCAGGCGTGGGTGGGGCGGTGAGAAAAAAATGGCTCTGCCAGGTGGTTGTGAGTGTTCAACAGAAACACAGCCACAAAACACTTCTCCGAGAGTTAGGACAGAGTATCCGCTCCAAACAGGACAGTCTCGACAGCCTCCGTGATTATCTCGAGACACAGAGAAGCAGAGCGCGAGGCAGGACAAGAGAAAGGCGTTTGTTTGGGTGCCTGAAGAAAGATCTGGCACCCATGAGGGTCGCTGGACTGTGGGGCGGATGTGTAGGTTGAAAAAGATTTTCATGGCCAATACTCAGGAGTAGCAGAAAAAGAACTTGCTTTGTGGACAACGGAATTTTGACACCCCGGGTTTGTTTGAAAGGGGTCATACCTGCTCTCAAGCACCTTGGGGTCCAGGGGGGGGTCCCCACGAAAGAGTCTCGGGTGTCCGTCCTGCCACCTCTCACTCTCAGGGCAGTTGAACTATGTGTCTCCTTTGGCAGGGTTCGGTTGCAAGCACCCCAAGCTTCCTGGGGTTCCCGTAGAAAGGGGCTTATCACAGGGCAGTCTCCCAGAACTCAACTGCCCCAATTACCAGACAGCACCCCCAACCCTCCAGAAGCTTCCATGCATCCCCCCATGCCTGAGGGACCCGTCCACCATTTCTCCAGAGAGGCCCCGAGTGGCAAAGGTGGTGGGCAGGTCAATCAAGTCGCTATAAATCGCCTCCAAACTTACGTGCTCTCTAGGTTGTCTTAAATATTTCATGGGGATATTTGGAAGAAAAGTGAATGTAAAATAAGATTGGCCACCCCGTCCTCGTGTGACTTGAATGCTCCAGCCCTCCTCAAAGGCATTGTGGGCCAGCCCTGGGTTGAAATAATCGGATTTCTGCAGCTGGGGGCGGCCTGCAGATCCAAGCCTGCGGATAGACGGACAGCCGCCGCCTTACTCCGCCCAGCAGGGGCTAAAAGGGATCCCGTAATCCCTGCATTTTCCCAGGATTCGAGTCCCCCAGACACTTCACACCACCCAGGGACCTCGGTGGCCTTTGTTTTAACTGTTTGCCCACCCCCACCCCCCCAAGCAGCAGCTTCTCAGACACCAGCTGCCTTTCCCACCCCCCCCCCCCGCCCCCTGGACCCACCGCCTGTTTCCTTCTCCTTCTCCTCCACCGCATCCCTCCCAAGGCCCCCCTCTCTGTGCGAGGACGTCGGTCGGTGTCCCCGGAACCATACGTGCCCCACCCCGAGCAGACCAGCCCCTGCCCCAGCAGATGTCCTTTCTCTCTCCAGCAATTTATTTATTTTCTTTTTTGGGTCACACCGGCAAGGCTCCGAGGTTACTGAGCCCAGGTGTGCCCTGGCTCTGCACTCCTGGTGGTGCTCAGTGCGGGATGCTGGGGAGGGAACCCGGGTCAGCCACACATGAGGCCAGCGCCCCGCCCCCCTGCACTGACGCTCCAGCCCCTTCCCAGCAGTTTGGTTGCGGGAGTCATAACTGTGACTGTCGGTCCCTTGGGGAGCTGGACTCTGCGGGAGGAGGAAACGGCCCAGCTCACGGAGGCTGGGAGCAGAGTGTGCTGGGCCCGGGCCTGGCCTGGTCCACCTCAGGGCTGGGCTGCCTGGAGAGGCGAGGTCGGCCTCACCGTCCCCGGGCTCTGCTGAGCCTCCGGGCGCGCTGGTGGCCACGGCCGGGAAACTGAGCCCAAGGCTGCAGACGGCAGTGGGGAAGCTGGCGCGGCTCGCACCAGGCGCTCAGAAGGGTGTGCACGGGGCCGGGCCGTGGCCTTGGCTCCTCAGCAGCTGGGCCCTGCGTGGGGGGCCACACGTGCAGGTCCAGGGGGCGGCCTGGCAGAGACTCCCCACCCCCGCCCTGCCCCAGTGTCCCGCACACCAGCATCAGGCTTTACTGGGGGAGCTGGAGCCTCAGAGTGAGGGAGTGATTTTCTCAAGGTCACACAGCAAGTCCGTCACTGGGGATGCAGTGAGCCTCTTGGGCCTCATTCCTTATTTTGTCCATCTCCCCCAACGCGCGCACACACACACACACACACATGCACAGAGGCACACACACACGCGCACACACACAGGCATACACAGAGACATACAGATACAGACACAGATACAGACACACACATACACACATAGACACATAGACACACACAGACACATAGACACAGAGATACATGTACATACACAGACACACACAGACATACAGACACACAGACACACACATACACACATACACATAGACATAGACACACAGACACACACATACACATAGACACACACTTATACACACAGAGATACATGTACATACACACAGACACACAGACACAACATATACACACATACACATAGACACACTTAGACACACAGAGATACATGTACATAAACACAGACACACACAGACACACAGACACAACGTATACACACATACACATAGACACACAGACACATAGACACACAGAGATGCATGTACATACACAGACACACAGACACAGACAGGCACACAGACACACACAGACACGCGCGCACACACACGCACACTCCTGAGTAAAGAGCCAACTGCTGTTCGCCCTCTGCTAGAGGCATAAGCGACCTGTACCGGAGATAGAAATCTGGTGTCTAAATATCTAAATTAAATCCCTGTAGGAGAGGCTGCCCTCGGGGTGCCGCTGAGCTGGTGGCCCCGGGCAGGGCAGAGCTGCCCGCGCTTATCTGTGCAGCCCGGGTCTGACGGTCTGTTTCCAACAGGGCAGGGCGTGAAGTCCCGGGGAGGAGAGGAGTGGGGTGGAGGGGGCCTTGCTGCAGCCTTGGCGTTGAGAAGGTGCCGCGGGGGTGGGGGGCGGCTGTCTCGGAGAGGCTCACGCAGGTGTGTGGAGGGCAGCCCGGTGTGGAGGTGCACATGGATCACCCCAGCAGAGGAGATTTCTCTCCTTGGTGATTGCCGGCCGGCCACGCTGGCAGAGGTGGAATTTTTACTTATTTTTTATTTTTTAAAATTTAAAATCCAGAGCACAAGAAGGAAAGAGCTGGGAGTGTGAAGAGGATTTCAAATGAGGAAAGACTTTTTTAGAAGGGGAGGGGAGGGGTGAAGGTGAAGGTGACCTTTTCCAAAGGGCAAAGGGTCCTGGGCGGAGCGGGAAGAAGGATGGATTTGGGATCGGGAAGAAGATGGATTTGGGATCGGGAGAAGCTGGCGGAAGGAAGTGAGGGAGGCCCTAGAGAGGAACGGGGTGTGGGGGGGAGGGGGCAGTCCCGCTGGTTTTCTGGTTCCTGGTTGTTGCCTGTAGGTTTTGTGGTTCCTCTTCCTCTGCCTCAGTTTCTTCATCTGTAAAATGGGAGTGAGCCAGTGGGTGATTCCCATTAGGATGCATCACCAGGGAGAGAGCTCCGGACCTCCAGGAAGATCAAGTTTATGAGTCCGTTAAAGAGAGAGGAGAGAGGGGACCAGGTGGCCCTGAATAACGGGGGATGCTCTGTCGGAACCTGACGGGAAACTGGGCACTCCTGGGAACACTGGACAGAGGAAGAAAAGAGGCAGCTAGGCAGGAAGGCGAGGTGGGAGGGAGGAGCCACGGCAACCAGGACGGGGGGGGGGGCTTTCATCAGCATCTGGGGTCTCGAGGAAGGACTCCCGAGGCAGTGGGGGTCCCGCGGGCAGCCCATGGCCAGGCAGGACCCGGGCCAGGTGGGGGCTTTCCCAAGCCCCAGCAAGTAGGGGAGCGCGCGCACTACTGCCCTCCAGTGGCCACTGGCGGCATAACCCCGGCCACCAGGTCTGATTTCTGCCTTTTGCGCCTCACTGGAGGGGTGGGACCCGGGGTGTGTCCCCTGCCAGGTCTGGTTAGTGACCAGGGGCTGGTTAGACGGTCCAAGAAAAGAATGTGTCTCTTCTCTTTTTACTTTGGGACCACACCCAGCGATGCTCAGGGGTTGCTCCTGGCTCAGCACTCAGGAATTGCTCGTGGCGGTGCTCAGGGGACCCTTTGGGATGCTGGGGACGGAACCCGGGTCGCCCGCGTGCAAGACAAACACCCTCCCCGCTGTACTATTGCTCTGGCCCCCTCTCTTTTCTTATAGAGAAGCCTCCACTAGGCCCCTTAATGGAAAATTTAATGACCAAATCCTGTTGTTTCATTTAAAAAAAAATCCCTTGGGGCCGGAGCGATAGCACAGTGGGGAGGGCATTTGCCTTGCATGCGGTCGACCCGGGTTCGATCCCTGGCATCCCATATGGTCCCCCAAGCACTGCCAGGAGCAATTCCTGAGTGCAGAGCCAGGAGTAACTCCTGAAAAAAAATCCCTTTGCAAGGCTCAGATACAGACTCTAGGAATCCCATCACAGCCGCGCTGTCACCCCAGGGGGACAGAGACTGAAGCTGCCCAGGGGGCTCCCCTCAGCAGGAGTGTCGCCGTGGACGTGAGGCTGGGGGTCAGGTGGGAGTTGCTGGCTATGGCCTCTGAGGAGGCGGGTAGGAGCAGGCAGGAGCTCTCAGATCAGGGAGGAACGTTCCTCCCAGGATGGAGGGAAGTTTTACCCGATGGAGAGTTTGTAGGTCGTGGGGCTGCGTCACTCGTCACCTCCCTAGTAATGACTGGGAGACTGGGAGGTTAGTAAAGCATTTTGACATGAATATATGTGCATCTTTTTTTTTCCCCGTAAGGATGAGGACCAAAGAATTCAGTCTACTAAATTTAGGCTACTTAAGGTATTTTCCCAGGAGCCGGGGAGATAGCTCGGGGGTCTGACGTGCATGCCTTACTTACATGCACAAACACTCGAGTTTGAGTACAGCCCTGGTAGCCCTCAGCACCAGTGAGTTCAAGCAGCAACATGGGGGTCCTGGCATTGAAATATTTCACCCAGAGGCCCTCAGGCTCCTGGCTCCCTAAACAGTGCTCCCAGGTCTCAGAAAACACACAGGGAAGGGTTCCCTAATGAGGGGTGAGAGCAATATATTCTTCCCACTGACTAGAAGCCAAGAGAGAGAGAGAGTTGATGAAATCAAGCGACTCATTTGTTTATTTTATTTCATTTTATTTTTATTAGTGAATCACCGTGAGACAAAGTTACAGACTTACAGGTTTTCATGCTTACGTTTCAGTCATACAATGATCGAGTGCCCATCCCTCCACCAGTGCCCATTTTCTATCACCAGTGGTCCCAGCATCCCTCCCACCACCCCCACCCTGTCCCCTTCACCCCACCCCGCCTCTGTGGCAAGGCATTCCCTTTTGCTCTCTGTCTCTTTTTGGATGTTGTGGTTTGCTATAGAGGTACTAAGTAGGCCTCATGTTCAGTCTATAGTCTATTTTCAGCCCGTACCTCCCATCCCTAGTGGGCCCTCAAGCAACTCATGTGGACCCGAGGTGTGCCAGTGCCATTCTCAGGGCATCATGGTGTTCCCCCTCATTACTGCAGGAGGGCTGCAGTAGCTCCGGCCATCGCATACCGCACCTTTCTTCACAGCCCATGTAAAGAACAAAGGGAGATTTTCCTTAAGGCCTCCCAGAGTTAGAGTGTGTGCTCGAACCTAAGCCGGACACTGTAAGGAGATTGGACTTGGCTTGATTGGCGTCGACTCATTAAAACGCGTTCTCTGGCGTTGCAGAAAGGCCCGTCTCTCGGAAAGATGGAGCCCCCCCTCCCTCAGCTCCAGTGCCTGAGCAGCTGGGATGTCACTGAACCTGGCTGGTGGTGCGGCAGATGGAAAATGAAACCTCCCTCCTCCCCTCCCTGAAAACTAAGAGTGCAGGACTCTGGTCCCAGCCCACAGGATGGGGCGCCAGCCCCGCTCCTGGGCGGGCACACGTGCCGGGCAGGGCTGCGGGGTGGCAGAGCCGCTCCCCTGAGCTCTGTGCAAGGCAGAATGACAGGAGGCCACAGGGCTGGAGCAATAACACAGTGGGGAGGACACTTGCCTTGCACACGGCCGATCCGGGTTCGATCCCCAGCATCCCATAAGGGCCCCTGAACATAGCCAGGAGTGGTTCCTGAGCACTGAGCCAGGAGTCAGCCCTGAGCGCAGCCTATTATGCCCCCACCCCCCCAAAGAAGAGGTCACGGGCCTCAGGTCAATTAAGGTCACTGCGGCTTGGGGGAGCAAAGTCAGAATAGCCCCCGACATCCCCCCGACAGTGCACCAGGGTCTGGTCTCCCCCAAATCAGCCTCCCTGCATCTCGGGGTCCTTCTGGGAGAAAACTCCAGAGCCCGCTCTTGCTCGCCAGAGTCCTGAGTGGGCTGAGCCTGTGTCCAGCCACCTTCTGTGTGGACCCTTCCCCACTGCGCGCCTGTCCCACCCCCTGGGCTTCCTCCCCTTCCTTCCTTGCTCGAATCCAACAAGTGAGCACTGTTTGGGGGATCCACGCTGCTTAGAAGGTCCATGCTGCTTGGGGGGGTCATCACTGCTTGAGGGGTTTGCACTGCTTGGGGGGGTCCGCACTGCTTGGGGGGGGTCCGTGCTGCTTAGGGGGTCTGCACTGCCTGGGAGTCCGTGCTGCTGTGGGGGTTCTGCATTGCTTTGGGGGTCTGCACTGCTTGAGGGGTTTGCGCTGCTTAGGGGGTTCATGCTGCTTGGGGGTCCACACTGCTTGGGGGGGTCTGCACTGTTGGGGGGTCCATGCTGCTGTGGGGGTTCTGCATTGCTTGGGGGTTCTGCACTGCTTGGGGGGTCTGCACTGCTTGGGGGTTCTGCACTGCTTGGGGGCTCTGCACTGCTTGGGGGGTCCACACTGCTTGGGGGGTCCACACTGCTTGGGGGTCCATGATGCTTAAGGGGTCCGCACTGCCTGGGAGCCCGTGCTGCTGGGTCGTGGGCAGCCCCGCAGCCCCTTGTCTCTCCCCCCCTCGCCTGCACTCCAGCTAAGTCCTACCTGCTCCTCCCGAAACAATCCTGCTGCTCCGAATAGCCCCCACCCCCCGCCCCCCCCCACCGCCCCCAGCTCTGCCCTGCCAGCCCTGGCCTTTCTGTCTGTCTGTCTTTCCCAGGGTCTAAAGTGACCCCAGGTGCTCACTTAGGGGCCCTGACGTGTTGGGGGTGGGCGATGGGGGCTGCCAGGACCCTTGCCCGAGCCTCGCTCCTCCCCAGCCAGGGCTTTGCGGCTCCCGGGGCAGATTGGGCGGCTGCTGCTGAGGCGCAGGACAGCGGCGCCCAGGAGGGACAGCAGGCCGCACCCGACCCCGCCCAAGGCTCCAGGCTGGTGCTCTGGAGCAACCCTGCACACACACACACACACACACACACTCACATTCACACACATACACACTCACACACTCACACATTCACACACACTCACACATACACATACACACACACTCACACACACTCACACACACACTCACATTCACACACATACACACTCACACACACATTCACACACACATACACACACTCACACATTCACACACATACACACACACTCACACATGCACACACACTCACACATTCTCACACACTCACACATACACATATACACTCATACACACTCACACACTCACACATTCTCACACACACATACACACACTCACACACTCTCACACACGCACACATACACATACACACTCATACACACAGGCTCACATGCTCTCACACACACACACTCACAAAACTCACAGACAGTCCAGTCACTCACACACCCACACACTCACACACACTCCCACACTCCCACTCACACACACTCACACACTCACACACCCACACACTTACACACACTCCCCCTCACACACACTCCCATTCACACACACTCACACACGCATTCACACACACAGAGGCATGTGCGTGCAGGGACGCCCGCCCCTCACCAGGCGCCCCCCTTTGTGTGTGTCCTGCCCCAGACGTCTCCTCTGGTGTCCGCCTCACCCCTCCTCCCCCGAGACTTGTCAGCGTTGATCTTCTAATCCCGGCACTCGGAGGCGCCTCCAGCTCCTGGCCTGGCCCAGGCACCGAGAGGCTGGTGTGGTCTCGAGAGAGCTGGGTGCTGGGGGCCTTGGGGTGTCTCTGATCCTTCCGTCCCCACGGCAGGACGGCTGGTGTTGGGGGTGTCCCTCCGGATGGCCAGGGGGCCCCAGGGGAGCGCCGTTGTCTCCGTGGGCACGTGCTTCCCGGGGAGTGACCAGAGGAGACAGGGGAGGGCTGAGGGCGCCCTGCATCGAGCTTGCATTCAGGGTGAGGAGGGACCCCAAGAGTCCAGGGGTGCTGCCTGCACTTCAGAGAGCTCTGAGGGGGGCTGGGGCCGGGGAAAGCTGAGCCACGGGGCTGGGCAGGTGGGCCGGGCCCAGGTGTGAGCGTGTGAGTCAGTGCGGAAGCAGATGGCGGGTCAGCGAGGGGAGATACTGGTCAGAGCTAAGTGCTGGGGGACCCGGCTGGGGGCTGGGAGGGCGTCAGGAGGAGAGCGAAAGGGGGGGCTGGAGCGATAGCACAGCGGGGAGGGCATTTGCCTTGCACTCGGCCAACCCGGGTTCAAATCCCAGCATCCCATATGGTCCCCTGAGCACCACCAGGGGTGATTCCTGAGTGCAGAGCCAGGAGTGACCCCTGTGCATTGCCGGGTGTGACCCAAAAAGCAAAAAAAAAAAGAAAAAAAAGGAGAGCGAAGGGGCAGAGGAAAGGTTGATTCCTAGCTGGGCAGGAGGTCGAGCAACGCTCTCTGAGGAGAGTCCCCCGCGTGTCCGTGCCTCCGTGTCTCACTGAGCAGAGGCCGCTGCTGGGGGAGAGGGCCAGCCTCGGGGTCTCCCCCCGGGGCCTGCAGATCTGGGCAGTCCTGCCCACCTTGCCCGGGGGGCTGTGCCTTCATCCCCGGCAGAGCGGGGAGCACAGCGGGTCTGAAGCAATTTCTGCCACTCAAGAGACCCCCTTGAGTGGCTGGAGAGAGCTCGGGGGAGGAGAAAGCGGGCGAGAGTATGATTGGGACCTAGAGGAGGTGTGTGTGTGTGTGGGGAAGGGGGTTGTGTGGAGAAACGGGGGCGAGAGACTCCAGGAAGCCGACAGCTCATTAGAAGTTGGGCTCCATGAGCGAAAGGCGAGAGGAACACCACCAAGAGGAGAGGTGTCAGTTGTGGGTCCCGGGATAGCCCCAGGGGACCACGGGTGACGTGAGCATCCTCAGTGGAGGGCGTGTCATGAGGCTGTCAAGTGGGGGCCTGCCGGTATGATGTAGGGGGGCGTAGGGGGAAGCAGGGCGGGCATCTGAGAAGCCAGGTGATGTAGAAGCTGGTACGACGAGCTCATTGAATTGTCCCAAGGACCTGGTCGATTTGTTTCTAGTGTCTGGCCCTGGGGCTGGAGTGATAGCACAGCGGTTGGGCGTTCGCCTTTCACGTGGCCCGACCCGTGTTTGATTCCTCCGCCCCTCTCGGAGAGCCCGGCAAGCTACCGAGAGTATCGAGCCCACGCGGCAGAGCCTGGCAAGCTACCCGTGCGTATTGGATACGCCAAACACAGTAACAATAAGTCTCTCAATGAGAGACGTTACTGGTGCCCGCTCGAGCAAATCGATGAGCAACGGGATGACAGTGACAGTGACAGTGACAGTCTGGCCCTGGAATACGGCCTCTCCCTCCTCAGCCCAGAAGGTCCAATCTGAGTGAATTTGGGAGTTTTGCTCATTTTAATTATTTTTTTTTTTAAATTTCTAACGTGTGTAGTTGGTGCTTGGGGGCCACCGGCAGCAGTGCTCAGGACTTACTCCTAGCTCTGTGCTCAGAGATCACTCCTAGCGGTGCCAGACAGACCAGAAGCGTTTGCTGGGATGGAACCGGGGCCAGACTCGAGCTCAGACAAGAGCTCGAACACCTGTCCTGTCTCTCCAGCTGTTGTGCCTGAGTTTCGGATCCCCAGGGGCAGAGAGACCCGGTCCGTCCACACACGATAATGCAAAAGCAAAGGCACTTTGTTGCTGGCTCGAGCTAGGGTCCGAGCCTCACCCAACGCAGTGGAGTCTCGACAAGGACCCCGATTCCAAATCACAAGCGGTTTCTAAGTTAAGGGCAGTGTCTATGCTGGTCTGCTTTTAGCATTGGCCCTATTACAACAGTGGCCGGTAATTAGACAGGGTTAGTAACAGTCTCTAAGGAGGGGCAGTGACCCCTCATGATGACCCGCCAGACCCAACTGCCCGATTCTTTATCTCGTCGAATTACTCAATAGGGAGTTTACCAGAAACTGCAAGTCCTGCTTCGGGGAAACAGAAACTCAGGCCTGGGTGAGACTTAACGTTGGCTGCAGCCTGTCATGGCATCAGTCTCGCCCCTACAGAGCCTCGCTGGTGAATTGGCAGGTGGTGACTGTTCTGGAGAAGGACTCCCATTTACAGATGGTTTGCCACTGGGGATCATTTTTATCGGATTATTCACAACAAACAATATGGAATGGGTTATTTAGGATCTGCCTTGGGGGCGTGCTTGGGTGGTGGTGGGAAAGTTCAGAATCATGGTGCTGGGCCCCGTGCCAGGCTGTTTTACACTTGGGGCGCCCCAGAGGGGGGCAAGGAAGAGCCCTTCTCACCACAAGGGACCAGTCCCGAAGTCAAAAATCTCCAGAACTGAACTGACGCCATACTCAAGGCTGTTCCCCCAAGCTCAGGCAGAGCCTCACACAGGAGTGAACATAGTCCTGGATCGTGTGGCCGCATTTGCGGCTGTGCGACACATCATATGACACTCTCTACCCATTCTCCATAAGTATTAAGTATTACATCACATTTGATGGGGTTCAGATAATAGGCAACAAATCATAGAGGGAAATATATATATGTATATATATGCATATATATATATATGAAAGCTCACATCACTCAACCTTTAACAACATGTTGGTGATAGCCTAAAGAATGTTTTAATGGCCTCTGCCAAAATAGAACAACCTTCACACTGTTTCCTATATGAATACTTTTTTGTAAGCATTTTCAGGGTTCCTCATATTCATATTTGTATTGTCATATCCTCAGACAATATAAAAAATATTATTTTGGTTGTGCTTTGGGATAGGGATGGAAACCTCCCAAATTTGGTGGTTGAAAGGTGTAATGGTGGTGGGATGGGTGTTTGAACATCAAATGTAATAAAATATTGTGAACTACCTTAAAAAAGAAAAAAATAAAAAAAATATGGGTTAGATTACAGAAATAAAAGAACCACCAGAGACTACCCCGAATAAAAATAAAATAAAATAAAATAAAATAACCAAAAATAATCATGGTGATGGGGAGGTGTTGGAATATTGAAATACTGAATGTAATGAATTATTGTGAACAACTTTATATATATGTATATATACATGTCCATATATATAATAGCTCCTTCTTCCTCTGGACCTTATGCTATCCAGGCAAGCTATCCGGGACTGTCTTCCGCTAGAACAGACACGAAAGGGCCCCCCACGTCAAGGGCAGGGGCATCTAAAGGCAGTGAGTGCCCGGGTGGTCGCCGAGCACTGACCACTGGGCAGACCAGCCCTGGACTGTGGAGCAGGTCAGACCAGTGCTCATGCTTTGCCCCCGCTGAGTTGGGAGTTGGGGGCTTCTCCTTTCCGAGCAGTCAGAGCTTCTCCCCTGTCTTATAAGAAAGGAACTTTTTAAAATTATTTTTCTTTTTGGATCCCACCCAGCGATGCTCAGGGGTTCCTCATGGCTCTGCACTCAGGAATTACCCCTGGCGGTGCTCCGGGGACCCTATGGGATGCTGGGAATCGAACCCGGGTCAGCCGCCTGCAAGGCAAACGCCCTACCTGCTGTGCTATTGCTCCAGCCCCAAGAAAGGGAGTCTTGAGTCCCCCGGAGGCTTGACGGAGGCATGAGGACACAGTCTCGGGGCTTCCCGACATCCCTGCCTCCTGTCAATGGTGACGTTCTTCTTTGAGGTCAGTTTATGTCACCTGCTAGGGACGCAGCTGGCAGCTTTCCTGGCCAGAAATGATTACAAAGGGCCGTGAGACACGGACCCCCTGGCCCGAGCTGCCTCTGTTGTGTGTTTGGGGTGTTGTAAATCCCCCATGGGATGGAACAAGCATTTGGGGGGTCTTATCGCTGCCTCTTCCCCCCAACAAACTGCAGCAGAGTGGTGACCGCCTGCCCCGTCTCCGTATTCCGGACCCAGAGGCTCGGAGGCGCGATCCGCTTCCTCAGCCAGGATCGAGCACTGAGTACAAAAAAGAATTTAGGGCAGTCTCACTCCAGAGTGTGTATTTTTAGTATTTTATTTAAGTTTTGAAGTTGTTTATAGTCGAGTCTCGGGCATACAGTGTTCCGGCACCAGCACCCCTCCCCCTATATCAACTTCCCTCCATGTGTCCCCGGGTTCCCCCTGACCCCCCAGCCCACCTCCTTGACGCACATTTTCCAGTTTGATCATTGCAGTTTGGATCTCTCCTGCTTTCAGAGGTTTAGCTATAATACACACACACTTCCCCACGCCACCACCCCTGCCCCCTGCCCCTGGCACCGCCCCTTGACCTCTTCCCTTTTTCCATTTCTCCCTTTCTCGGCCTTCTTATTTCTAGAATCTTGGGCCAAGGGTTTGCTCACTTTGATACCCTCCACTGCCTGGTACCATCTAGACCACAGCTAAGTGCGGCCATCCAGTGTTTGTCCTTCTTCTGCCTTCACTTAGCGTGGGTTCCTCCAGTACCATCCAAGTTGCAACAGTGTGTGTGTGTGTGTGTGTGTGTGTGTGTGTCCTCGGCTCGCTTTACTGCCTCCCCTCTGGGATCACTCACTGCAAGGACAGCCCCAAACTAGGGGCCGTGGGCCAGCTGGGCATCGCTAAACTTGGGAGACATCTGTGTGCAAGCACAGATGCTTGCCTGTCCTTAGAGCCTCAGGCCGGCGCATACAGTGGAATCACCCGGAAGCCGGTTAAAGTGGGGCGTGCTGAGCCCCAGCAGCGGAGTGAACGGATACAGGGGGGAGGGAATCTAAACAGCGGCATGATCCCGGCAGCTCCCCAGGTGGGGGAGGGCAGTGAGAGTCATACACTGCCAAGGGCGGCTGACCAGCCCCATCTTGCGTGTGGTTGAGAGGGAGCCCACTCATGTGTCCACCCCTTGTACTGGGTGAGGGGGCCAGAGCTGGGAATTGGACCCAAGACTACCTAGTTCCAAAGTTCATGCCGTGCCCAACACCCCTCTCCACCTGGAGATAAGAAACACGCCCCAGATTCTGGAGGAGAAAAGACTCTTAGGGATACTCCAGGAAGACTGCCTGGAGGAGGAAGAGAAAATGCGCCATCAAAGCAAGAGAATCACAGACTTGCTGTATTAGGACTTGCCTTGGATTTCTAGCTAGTGGGGCACGTCATGGCCAGGACATAGAGCCGGAGGAGCCCCACCCTCAAGGGAGGCCTGGGCAGAATGCAAGTCTGGGAGTGGGTGTCTGAGTAGGAAGGGGGTGAGTAAGGCGATCGCCATGGAGACAGATGAACTCAGGCTGGGAGAATAGTGAGCCCGGGAGCCGAGGGCGAGGAGCAATGCCCAGAACATCTTTTCTCATGGTGCTGGCGGGGATGGGGGGAGGCTTGGGAGGCCTGATGTCACCCCCACTCATTCTCTCTTCAACCTTGGGTTCACTCCCGCCTCACCCTAGTCCCTTATCCCCACTCGAATCTCCTTTGTCAGGTCAAGGACGAGGATCTCTCCTTTGTCATGAGTGGACACAAAAAACCAAAACCCAAACAAACAAAAAAACCCAACAATAACAACAACAACAACAACAACAAATCAAGAATATGAGTGATTGGAAGCCCTGGGTGTGTAAAGCACCAAGGAAACAGTCCACAAAGACAGGAAGACTGAGATCCTGTGAGCAGACATTGAAATGACACGCAGAGAGGGAGGTGGATGCTTCTCTTCCAACAGCCGAAGCTGGATCCCTCGGTAAAAGTGCCAGTCTCAGGAAGACCGTCCTGCTGGGGGTCAGCCCTGAGTCCAATCTGGAGTCACTCAGCAACCGTGCTCTACGAGCCCAGGGTGTGTCTGGGGTAGTTCTGGACGCCTTGTGAGTCTGATGGAATAGCTCTTCTTGGTGGGCCTAAATCCACCTGGTTATGATTTGTTTCATTTCCTCCTTTGAACAAATTTCTAGGTCATTGATTGACGGGGGTTAGGGGGGGGTGGCGTCCAACCCAGCAATGCTCAGGGGGCTATTCCTGGCTCTGGGCTCAGGCGTGACCCCCTGGTGGTACTTCAGGGACCACATATGGTGCCAGGGGTGGAACTGGAGTTGGCCGAGTGTAAGATCTTTCTCCCTGTACAATCTCTCTCTCTGCCCACACCCGGCTACGATGCAGGCTTAGTTTTGAAGTTCGAGGCATTGGAATCCTTCGGCCATGAGAGAAAATACCAGGGTCACCCCACCCCCCTTCTCTTGTACTGTTTCTTCCTGACGGGATCACACACCCTTTGGTCACCGTGTAACTTGCCACCACCTATGCTCAGATCACCTCCCTCGAGGCCCCACCTCCTTGAGAGAGTAAGAATCTCAGATCCAGTGCAGAAGTGGCTTGATCAGGGGGGAGGGAGGCAGACCAACCTGGGGCCCTAGTGGGGCTGGTGGGGGGGGGCAGGCGTGTGTTCTGACGGAGGGGGACAGGTTCCTGGGTGTAGAGAGCGAAAATCCATCAACCACTCTTGACCACGCTGGGTCAACACTTCATTCAATGTTCTGCTGCTTAAGAGCGTCATTCGCTCCAACAGTGACAGAAGGACCACTGAGACACACGTGGAAATGCCAAGTGAGCTTCCCTACCCTCTCAGCACACATTTCCTCAGCATGCCCACCCTCTGCCCCCCACTGTGGCAGCCCTGCATCTCAAAATGTCAGAAACCAAGGATTTCCGTAAAAAGCAGCTCTGGCTTCCCTGTGGGGAAGAGGATCCAATCCACCAGGCAGATTTCAGACAACAGCCAGCTAATCAGGCGGCTGCACCCTGGGGTTCTCCGGTACTTACCAACCAACGTGCTTGGCACCAAGGTCGCCTGCCCGGGAATGGAGCTGAATGATGTGTGAGTGGAAGGGCATCATGTGTGTGGCCTGACAGGGGGAGTTTAGTTCTCTTTCTCCTTCTCCTTCTCCTTCTTCTCCTTCTCCTTCTCCTTCTCCTTCTCCTTCTCCTCCTCCTCCTCCTCCTCCTCCTCCTCCACCTCCTCCTCCTCCTCCTCCTCCTCCTCCTCCTCCTCCTCCTCCTCCTCTTCCTCCTCCTTCTCCTTCTCCTTCTCCTTCTCCTCCTCCTTCTCCTCCTCCTCCCTTTCCTCCTTCTTTTTCTTTCTTTCCTTGGTGTGATTTTGGACCACCCGGAGGT
Source organism: Sorex araneus (assembly GCF_027595985.1). Lineage (NCBI taxonomy): Eukaryota > Metazoa > Chordata > Mammalia > Eulipotyphla > Soricidae > Sorex > Sorex araneus. The sequence continues at coordinate 9,500,857 of NC_073310.1, forward strand.
GCTCAGGGCTCACTCCTGGCTCTGTGGCTGGGAATCACTCCTGGGAGACCCTATGGGGTCCCGGGGATCAGACCTGGCTCAGCCTCATGCAAGGCAGGTGGCTTAGCTGCTGTACTATCTCGCCCCGGTGTGAACTTGAGTTCTGGTTTAGGAATTCATCTCATTGCAGATGTGTACTGATGAACTTTCCCCAATGACCAAATCAAATGTGTTTGCTATGGAACGTGTGAAAAAATGGAAGCTTAAAAGCACCCCACAGCAAATCATTTCAATGTAGATGCTGTTTCCTTTAAATTGACACCCCCCGCATGTGCCTATACATCTGTCTCTTTTGCAAAGTGGAAACCATGTCTTCACAGATTCATCAACTCTTTTTATCAATTGTTTAGTTATTTTATTTCACTCGGGAGAGGGATGCCCAGGGGTGCTGAGGAGGGCTGGGCTTGAGGATGTGGGGTTGGTCAGGCCCTGAGGTGCTGGGGTTTCCCTAAGCCACCACAGCAGTGCTCGGGGGACCTAGGACTCAGAGTTAAATTGAGTCAGTGTCATGCAAGATATATTCCTTAGTCTCTCAACCCTCCCTTTGGATCTTATGAACCGCTTTTTAAAAATCACTTAATAATATATCATGAGGGGGGCTAGTGAGATAGTACAGTGGGCAAGGCACTTGCTTTGCACATGGATTCAACCCCGAGCATCCCATGTGGTCCCCAGAGCACCTCCAGAAGTAATTCCTGAGTACAGAGCCAGGAGTAAGCCCTGAACATCACCAGGTATGACCCCAAAAACTGAAAAACAAACAATGCCCCCAACATGTCATGAAATGTTCATGTGATTTCCTCCCATTTTAAAGACCTTTCTCCTTTCTCCTGAATGCTGGTTTAATGTCTCTGTCCTAGAAATATATTAGGGTAAAACATATAAAATGAGCGGTCAGCTGCCTTATTTTCAAGCCTGTGAAATAGTTGGTTTTAAATGACTCACCTGGGTTCTAATTGGTTTCTCCAGCCCAATATCTACACATTGATGTTTAGACTGTTTTCTAACATTCCCAATTATCCACAACCACGCCCACACCCCCGTAAACTTGGTGTCCAGGTCTCTGCCCTCATCCACGACTTCCTCCCTCTGCTATTCTGACGTGGCAGTGATGTGTGATGCTGTGATGTATGACACAGTGCAGTCAGTAGCTGGAGCCACCCAGGGTTTGAGCTGACCGTTCCCCTCTTGCCTAGGTCTCTGCTTGAGGCTCCCTCACCAGGCTATGGTCTAGGTATCGACGGGAGGGTTTGCTGAAGGCTCTGCAGGGCAGAATCAGCCCCTTAAGTTCACAGAGGTGGTTCAAGGAGTGCTTGGGACCAGCCATGGCCTCTGGCTCCTTGTCAGGGGTGGTGTGGGGGGTGTCTCCGAGGAAGCTTCCACTGTGGTCACCCCAGCCAGCAAAGGGAAACCACAAGCAAGAAAGGGTGTCACTAGCCTGTCGCAGACACCCAAGTGAGAGCTGGTGGTCATAGGTGCTGGTCACCCGCAGGGGGAGGGGATGGCACTAGGGAGTGGACGCCAGAGGCGGGGTCCCCCGACCTGTCGTTTATGTCCTATGTGTCCCTGGGTAGAATGGTGGCAACCAGTTTTAGGGCTCAGGAACTGTCACCCCCAGAATCCTTGCATGTTCTTGTCACAACTCGCAACTTAGCTCGCAGCTAACGAGAGCGCCTGGTTATCTCCAGATTCGCCAGGCTGCCTTTGATCATTTCTTAAAAGTCCTTTCAATCTGATAAGGAGATGAGCTGTTTTTCATTCTATATTCTCAAGAACTTTTTTTTTAAGTAACTTAGTTTTTTTTTTTTTTCTTTTTGGATCACACCTGGCGATGCACAGGGGTCACTCCTGGCTCTGCACTCAGGAATTACCCCTGGCGGTGCTCAGGGGACCATATGGGATGCTGGGAATCGAACCTGGGTCGGCCATGTGCAAGGCAAACACCCCACCGGCTATGCAATTGCTCCAGCCCCTAAGTAACTTAGTTTTTGATTTTGGGACCACACCTGGCAATGCTCAGGGGTTATCATTCCTGGTAGGGTTTGGGGGACTTTATGTCATGCTAGTAATTGAACCCAGGGTGAGCATGTGCAAGGCAAGTACCCTAGCCACTGTACTGTCTCTCTGGCCCTGAAATGATCTCTTCATAAACTGTTGGCCTCCATCTGTTGCTGTCTTCTTTAGGATTTGAGCGTTTGTGTTTAAAGTGAGATAGCCTGGTTACTGGTTAGTGCTGATAGTCTGGTGCTAGAGTTCTGCTAATCTGATTAAATACTGTGGAAGACCTCTATTTTTCTCTGTTTTGGTAAAACATCTAAACTAAGGCATTGCTGATTTGGGGAAGTGTGAAAGATTTTTTCTTTTTAACCAGTTTCCTGGGGCCTCAGGCTCTCCACAGAGTGATCTCTGTCACAGTCGTTTGGATGCTCTTGCCTTCATGGCCTCATCACATTTCATGCTTCTATGCTAATCTGGTGATTTGTACTTCTTCTATAAAGTGGGCATTTATTGCACGTGTTTATAGTGTGTCCGCTGAAAGTTATAGTATGGGGCGGGAGAGAGAGTTCAGAGGGTAAGAGACTAACTTTGTATGCAGGTAACCCCATTTGATCCCCAGCACTGCCTGGAGCACTCCCAACTACAGTGCCGGGAGTAACCCCAGAGCACCACGGGGCGTGGCCTAAGTCTCCTGCAAAGCCCTGGTATGATACCCATCTGATTTCAATTTAAAATATAATCTGAATATAAAATATATGCATAATCATTCTCCTCTATTCTTGATTAGATATAATGAGTCACCTATTTCATCGTGTCAAGCATGACTGTTTGATTTTTTTTCCCTCTCTATATTTATAGATCAGTTCGATTAGTCCCTTTCCCCAGGTTCACTGACGTCTTCATTCAGTTTTCACTCCTCCTCTTTGTTGTTTTACTTTTTTCAGCATGAAAGTATTTAGACCAATCATATGAGGTAACCTTATCACTCAGATCCACCATTTTGAAGATTCTGCCACATTCACTTCATCTTGATCTTTTTATATAGTTTTTAGTTTTGTTTGGACTGGAGCCATAGCACAGCAGGTAGGGCGTTTGCCTTGCACGAGCCTGACCTGGGTTCGATTCCTCCGTCCCTCTTGGAGAGCCCGTCAAGCTACCGAGAGTATCCCGCCCGCATGGCAGAGCCTGGCAAGCTACCCATGGTGTATTTGATATGCCAAAAACAGGAACAACAAGCTTCACAATGGAGATGTTACTGGTGCCCACTCGAACAAATTAATGAACAAGGGGATGACAGTGCTACAGTGCTTAGTTTTGTTTGATGAAACATTTTAGATTAAAAAACCCTGGAAATCATCATTTCATCCTGAATCATTCAGAACGTATTCTCTAAAAAACTTTTTTAAAAAATGTACCATCCCTTTAGATGTATTTTGTGATTCTTTCCCCCACCTTATTTCTTATCCTATTTATTTAGATTCTGTCATATAAAATAAGGAAACACCAACGACTATGAACTTCCTTCTGAGTGTAGAATTGGCAGCAGCCATTAAACAAATTTGAGAGGCAGTAGTCTCAGAACCAATATTTTTGGGAGCTGGCTACAGTTGAAGCTGGGATCCTTGATCTCAGACCTGTAGAGAATCAGTGAGCTGTCCAGGTAAAGCCTTCGGAGCTGCTGAAATATCTGGGAAGCGATTTGTGTTTGACCATCATACGGTGTGTTTGCAGGCTGGGCTCCCTGGAAAATGGGGTCTGAACACAGGAATGACTTGGGGGGGGGGTGTGCAGTGGCCCCGGAGAAGGGAAGGGAAGGGAGCAGAGTTGGGTGCAGGGAGAAGAGAGTCTGCAAAGGGGACTTGTGGGGAGCCGGGGGCTGCTGAGAGGGCCCTTAGAGTTGCCTGGAGTTGGGCTGAGAGGCCGGACCTTTGTCCCCAATGTCTATCATTGGATTCAGGCTGCACCAGAAAGGGGAACGCTGTGGACGCTGCTGTGGCAAGGGCTGGGGGGGGGGGCCAGAAAGGCCTGACGGCTGAGTGGGCTGCTGGCAATCCTCCCAGAAGCCTGGACAATAGGTTCTTAGTCTTGAAAGGAGAGCTGGGCGGGGTCTCCTGGCCTCCACAGTCCAGGGAATCTCTGAGTCTGGATATTTACATTTCACAAATGATCCACTGATGTTCAAGAACCACAGCTATTCTCTTCAAGGCCAAACATTTGATATCTAACACAAAGACATTATATCCACTTGCTGATTTTCACCTACTTGCTCTGTTGAACAGTATCGAATTAATCTAATGGAAATTAATCTAGGAGAATGATTGGGTCATTTCTTTTGTATTTTTAAAGAAAAACCGCACCGTTCAGTATATAAATATCCTCGGTGTTACAGCTTCATGATGGCACGAATCTCCTGCCCTTGTAAAACCCTCTCTTTGAATCTTGTTTCATTTTTGTCTTGAAGTCTGTCTTCATTTTCTTTATTCCCCCTTGACCCTCCCCCTCGATTTTAGAATCGTACCCAGAGTCCCTCAGGGCTTTTTCCTGGCTCTGGGCTCAGGGATCACTCCTGGGGGTGCTCAGGAGACAATATGTGGTGCTGGGGATCAAACTGGGGTCAGGCAGCCTCTTAACCCTTGCACTATCTCTGATTCACACGGGTTCTTTCATCCCTAGCTTCCGCTTAGTGTAGCCCTTTCCTTAGTGTCAAACATTCTTCACATTTTCAAGGTGATTTCCATACACGTAAATATGTTTATATCTGTATCACTGCATCACTATCATCCCATTGTACATCAGTTTGCTCAAGCGGGCACCAGTAATGTCTCCATTCGTCATAGTCCTGAGGTTTTAGCAGCCTCTCCTTATTCGTCCTTCCCAATACTGGCGTATTGGAGGCTCTTTCAAGGTCAAGGGAAGGAAGCCCATTATAATTACTGGTTTTGGCATATTGAGTACGCCACAGGTAGCTTGCCAGGCTCTGCCGTACGGGCAGGATACTCTCGGTAGATTGCCAGGCTCTCCGAGAGAGTAAAACTGCATTGTTCTCTTCCAGGAGCTTTGTTTTGTAGTCTCTGGGCTTGACCATTGATGAGATTACATGGCGCCGGAGGCAGTTTGTGGGTGTGACTGCCAAGCTATTGGAAAACTGGGGATCTGGGTGGAGGAGGCCCAGCCTCAATCTGAGCAGGCTTGGAGATCTCAGCCACCGGTCCCACATACCTGGGTTCCTCTGACCGTTCCTTCATGTGTGAGGCTCATTTGAGCATGTGGAGAGTGGCCTTGAGCATGGCGGTGGCTGGGTTCTGGATGTTTTCAGCTGCCGGGATTCTGCTTGCTGTGGCAGGGGGAGGGGGACGCAACCCCCCCTCCTCCAAGGGGCTCCAGTGAAGACAGCCTGGCGCGGGGGCAGGAGATTCTGCATATGTCTGCATATGTATATATAGGATTGGGGGGCCGGAGTCATAGCACAGTGGGGAGGGCATTTGCCTTGCCAACTTGGGTTTGATCCCCAGCATCCCATATGGTCCCTTGGGCACCACTTGGATTAATTCCTGAATGCAGAGCTAGGAGTAACTGCTGAGTATTGCTGGGTATGAGCCAAAAGCCAAAAAATAATAAATAATTCTGGGAGTTTTGGGGTGGTTGGGGGCCACAGTCAGAAGTGCTCAATACTTACTCCTAGTTCTGTGCTCAGGGATCACTCCTGATAAGCTTGGGGATCACTCCTGATAAGCTTGGGGACCATAGAGGGTGCCAGGAATTGAACCTGGGGCGGCCATATACGAGACAAATACCCTACCTGCTCTACTATCACTCTGGCCCCTAAAACTTGGGTTTTTAATTTCTGAGCCACAATGGCACAATGGAGAATATCGATGTTTTAAGAGTCAGATAGAACCGCTTCACCATTGAAATCATGATGAATGATCATAGAACACCTTGTTTATTAACTTTTCTACTCGGCCTCCCCAGGGCGCTCCTTGATTCTTTGCCAGGCCTGAGTCTCAGGGGTGATCTGAGCCACCCTGGGGGTCTTTGGCGGTTTCCAAGGTCATGCCCTGGCACCATGCAGTTCTGGGGATCAACCCAGGCCGACCACATGAAGACATGTCCTTTTATTTATTTAATTTTTTAATTTTTAAATGAATCACTGTGAGGTACAGTTGCAGATTTACAAACTTTTGTGCTTACATTTCAGTCATACAATGATCAAGTACCCATCCCTCCGCCAGTGCCCATTCTCCACCACCAAAGATCCCAGTATTCCTCCCACCACCCCCACCCTATCCTTCCCACCCCACCCTGCTTCTGTGGCAGGGCATTCCCTTTTGCTCTCTCTCTCTCTTCCTTTGGGTGTTGTGGTTTGTAATATAAGTATTGAGTGGCCATCATGTTCGGCCTATAGTCTACTTTCAGCCACATCTCCCATCCAGAGCGGGTTCTCCCAGCACCCTTTACTTGGTGTTCCCTTCTCTGTCTGAGCTGCCTTTTCCCCCAGCATGCGAGGCTGGCTTCCAAGCCATGGAGCCAACCTCCTGGTCCTTATCTCTACTATTCTTGGGTGTAAGTCTCGCGTTCTGTTACTTTATATTCCACAAATGAGTGCAATCTTTCTAAGACATGCCCTCTTAAAAAAATGAATTGATTGAAATTGTGTGCTTCACTCTTAATGTTGCCTCCTCATGCACATAATCCCCACACCACAGCCTTCACCAGGGTCCCGAAGGACCCCAATACCCCTTCCTCTTACCACCCCCCCAAGTCAATTGTGTGGATCAGGTCTCCTGCTACTCTCTCTCTCTCTCTGTTGTCATGTTACTCTTGCAATGTTATATTTAATTTGACCAACATGCTTCAGCCTCCCATTTCTATAGCACTTTCCAGGTTTTAGGGGGCCCTCTCTGGGGTGAGCTTAGGTATTTAGAGACTGTAACACTGTATCACTGTTGTCCTGTTGTTCATCGATTTGCTCGAGCTGGCACCAGTAGTGTCTCCATTGTGAAACTTGTTGTTACTGTTTTGGGCATGGCGAATACACCACAGGTAGCTTGCCAGGCTCTGCCGTGCTGGTGGGATACTCTTGTAGCTTGCCGGGCTCTCCAAGAGGGACAGAGGAATCGAACCCGGGTTGGCCTCGTGCAAGGCAAACGCCCTACCCGTTGTGCTACAGCCCATCTAGAGACAACACTGCTTATTTCTAAATTTTGCTCAGCAGGAACTGGATGACCGGGTTTTCTTCCTCAAATCCCCGAGTTTTTATTGTTCTTTCCAGAGGGTCAGGCATGGTTCTCCCCTTGTTCCTGCGAACAGAAGGCGCTCCACATTGCGGGGCGGGGGGGGGGGGCGAGGAAGGAAGCCCAGAGGACGTCTGAAAGGGATTCAGATCTTTGATGGAATATTTCAGACCAGATAAAGGGAAAAGGGAAAGATTTAGATGTATTGTAATATTCCATCGTCCTTTTTTTATGGATTCGGCTGCTTGGAGAGATGAGAGGGAGATAGAGTCAAAGATTCTGTTGGACAGGAGTTCTTCTGGAGTGAGAGACTTTTCTTTCTTTGGGTGGGAAAGATCCGGAAGCACCTGACACCCCCTCCCTGTCCCCCTCAGCAACTCCCCCGCCACATTCCGATCAAAAATCAGTAGCACACGCATTTCCCTGTGCAACGGCCCTTGGCTCCGTCGACTTCCCTCTCCTAAGACAGTGGTGGGTTCCAAAGTGACCTCACATGCGTGACTGGCTTCCAGCCAAGTGTTTGGTGAATTACATTCCTCCTCTTCCTTCTCGACTTTCAGACCCTTTGTTGGGAACACACAGCAGGCACCACAGCCCTGACCTTGTGCCCTGCCTCGCTAACCCCCACACCCCCATTGGTGCTTTTCTGTACTTAGGAGAGTCTCTGTGCCTTAGCCTGCAGAGAGTGCCTGGTGGTTGAATGACGGGCTAGCCCTGTTTATAGACTGTTGGTCAACACAAAGGCTTTGGGTGGGGCCATTTCCCAAGGAGGGAGGTGGGGAACACCTCAGGGGGGTTCCTGATGGTTCATGTGGTTCTGGGGCGTACCCATGGGGAATAATAGTAGTTCAAGGAAAGGGAAAGGGGAAAGGAGCAGTGAGAGCAGAAAGGCATGTCAGGGAGAAAGAAGATGCAAGGCCGACTGGAGGCGGCATCTCCAGACCCATCTTTGAGGGTCTGCGCTGCCTTAAGGCCCTCCCTCTGCTGCCGCTGCCGGCTCAGTCCAAGAGGCTTGTGGGGGGTGCCAGGACCTGCAGGGATGGTGAAGGAACACAGGGATGTTGAGGGCTGTTCTGGGCAAACACTCTCTGCCATTCCACTTTTTCATTTTGCTGGAGTGGGTTGGGCCACACCCAGTAGTGCTCAGAGCTTACTCCTGGCTCTGTGCTCAGGGAATCATTCCTGGCGGGGCTTGGGGGACCATATGGGGTGCCAGAGATGGAATCTGGGTGCAAAGCAAATGCCCTGCCCGCTATACTATCACTCCAGTTTAGTTCTATCACCCACTCGTTGAAGAATGAGGGCACCCAGAGAATTTCTTTGGGTCTCGATTCCCAAAAGGTCTTGGGGAAGGTTAATGACCGGACCCACAGCTGGTACCAAATAAGAGACAGAGTCCTTGTCCCCTGCAGGTGCAGACAGGAGAGTCACCTGCTTTTCTCCCGTTTGGGCAGAGATGGGGTACGGCCTCTGGCCCAGACGACTCAGAAGTGGCTGGGAGATAGAGAAAGAATGAGAAAAGGAGGCAAGGAGAGAGAGAGAGAGAGAGAGAGAGAGAGAGAAGAGGGAAGGCGAGAGAGATTTCAGAATGAATGCCAACCAGCCTGCAAAATGTCATGCCTCATATGGGGTGAAAAGACGGTTATCAGAAGCCAGATGATTTTTTTTCTCCTCCAGGATGAGAAAAACAAATACTGGGGCCTTGTGGGTAGGGTAGGAGGGGAGGGGGGGAGGCCTAGAGGGAGACAGAGCGCCACCAGCCCTTCGGAAGGAGGAGTGGATTTCTGTTGGCTCTTGGATAGATGTCTGGGCTCTCCCCCGACCCATTATAGGCGGGGTGAAAAACGACCCAGGCCCATCAAGGAAAACTCATCAGAGCTAGCCGAGATTTTGTCGCCGAGGGCCACGTGATCACACGAAGTTTTCTTTATGGGCCAGCGTGGCTGATTTATTTATGTGGATGCCCTATGGGTGTCTATTAGCCTCCCAGACTGCGAACACCACAGGGACAGCTGGGCTTATAGATGTGTCGCCGGGGCACACGGCACAAAACCCTGTAACTCGTTTGCTGCAGAGAAAGAGAGGAAGGAAGGCAGCCAATGAATCTGGGCTGCCTCTGCGGTTTCAAGATCAAGCCTAGCGCCAGGGATTGGAGCCTCGGGGTGTTCGTGCCAGCTCTGTCATTGGCCAGATACACAAAACTGGGCCAAACCATCACCTTTTTTTTTTTTTTGACGGGGGAAGGGAGGTATTTTGAGCCCTACTTAGGGTGCCCAGGGGACCATCCGTGTTGCCCGGGACTGAATCCAGGTCATCAGCATGCAAGGTGAGGGCCTTCCCCGTTGTACTATCTCTCCAGTCCCAACGTTTATTGAGCAGCTACTGTGTAATAGGCTCCATGTCCTAGAGGATGCTGGGCACCGTCACTGTCGCCTCTCTACCTGCAGTCCAGTGGCTGAACAGACATCCACCGTCTGTCTCCCTGTGTGCTCACAGCCTTTGTTCTTGATCCCTGAGATTCTTAACACCCACCGAGATGACTCAGCATTTGTCTTTTCTCCTGATGGGTACCCAGAAATGGCTCAGTCCATTATTTTGGCCACCTGAAATCATCCCACCATGCAGCCGAGTTTCCTTCCTCCTTGCTGCCTGCCCTTTTCTCCTCCTGCTGATTAGCCAGCCCCGGCTACCCTGGGTCCCACCTCCTTGTTCATTCCTCTTCCGCTTCACCAGCAGCTTGTCCCCGCACACACCCACAGCCCGTTGAGTCCAGCACCTAAGAACCAGCTGTCCACGCCCAGGCCCTCTCATCAGCTCCTGCAAAAAAAAAAAAAATATATCCCTTGCTTAATCCTCTCCCTGCCCGCCCCCCTCGCACTTCCCAGGAGGGTGTCCACACACAGGCCTGTTATCTTGATATCGGGCACCTTGACAGAGAGCTGGCCTCTCACGCCGCCTCGAAATGCCAGGTCACAGAACCGAAAGACACGCGCACGAACGGCATCAGACACAGCGGGCATCTTCCTGGCCTTGGCTTTCCTAGATCACTGTCACCGGGCAATCAAACTCCTTCTCATCTCCCCCCTACGACACTAACACCTTCACCATCTGCCCAGTGCTCCCCCTGCTGCTCCTCGGGGCCCCCAGAGAGGCCACCGATCAGGAGGCTGCAGTCCGTGTCACACAGAAAACAGCCCCAGATGGCTGGACGTGTCCTAGTCTAGGTTGGGGGTCTCCCACCACTTTCCCACTGCAGCTCCTTCTGCACCCCCCCATCCTACCAGTCCCATGTTATGGAGCCCACTGATGTGATTTTACATCAGAGCCACTTGGGGCTTCAGATTTTCATCAGGGGCTCCCGAAGGGGTCTCATGACCCCACCCCCACCATCGAGCACTGAGAAGCGCCGACTCAAAGGAGAGGGACAGACAGAAGGACTGCACTCGTTTGTGGAATATAAAATAGCATGAGACTGACACCCAAGGACAGTAGACTCAAGGGTCAAGAAATTGCCCTAGGGGCTGGAGCGATAGCACAGCGGGTGGGGTGTTTGCCTTGCACTCGGCCAACCCGGGTTCGAATCCCAGCATCCCATATGGTCCCCTGAGCACCGCCAGGAGTAATTCCTGAGTGCAGAGCCAGGAGTGACCCCTGTGCATCGCCGGGTGTGACCCGAAAAGAAAAAAAAGCTGCAAAGAAGATTGCCCGATAGTTGGAAGCCTGCCTCATGAGCTGGGGGAGAAGGCAGCTGGAATAGAGAAGGGATCACTGAGTCAAGGATGGTTGGAGGGATTGTTCAGGATGGGAGATGTGTGCTGAAAGTAGATAAAGGACCCAATGTGATAGCCTCTCAGTATCTATATTGCAAACCATAATGCCCAAAAGTAGAGAGAAAGTATGGGGGAAATTGTCTGCCACGGAGGCAGGGGGAAGGGTAGAAAGAGGGGTATACTGGGGTGGTGGAGAATGTGCACTGGTGGAGGGATGGGTGTTTGATCATTGTATGATTGAAACTCAAACATGAAAGCTTGTAACTGTATCTCACAGTGATTCAATAAAAAATATTTTTTAAAAAGAAAAAGAAAAAAATGAGAAGCGCTGACTTGATGAAGGTGTGTTTGCCCCTCCCAGCCCAGGAGTGTTTCTTAGGGGGCCTCACCGGCTGCTCCCTAGGCTGGGAGCAACTGCTGTTTCCATCATCTTTATATTTTGCCGGTTCCCCGAGTCCTGTCATTTCTGACTTTTGCCTGTGGTGTGCCGAGCCTCTTGCTTTCAGAGGTGGGAGGCACCACTCATCCCCCCGGGAGTTTGGCCCATGTGCTTGGGGACCCTCGCCCCCGGGTAGCTCAGGGTCCTGGCCATGAGAGTTCCGCCTTCACAGGGACCTCCCCAGTCCTGGACAAACCCAGGGCTCTGGGCTGCCTGGCGGGGGCATCTGGAAACCAGGCCAGGAGCCGCAGATCCAGCGTCTCTCGGGCCAGCGCCACCTGTATGGTTAGTGCCACTTGATTCTACCAGGGGTCTGCCTTGACGGGGATGGTTCCTCCAGGACCCCCGACTCTAGGAACCCGTGAAACCATCTGGCGCTTGGTTCATGAAAATTGAGTTCAGGAGCATGACCTTGGAAACCAGCCAGTCCCGGGCCTTCCCTTGGCAACGGATGAGAGTCTTTGGCTCCGATCCTTTGCAGTGAGTGGCAGCCCCGAGTCAGCACCCAGCCGGCTCGACTTTTACTTTTCTTTGCGTGTCTTTCCCGCCAATCCACTGCCTAGAATATAGTTTGAATCTTTGAATCCTAGGTTGGGGGAGTGGGGCATGCAGGGGTGTGGCGGGAGAGTGGGCGTGGGGGGAGGTGGGAGGGAAGCTGCAAGTAGACCCAGTGGGAGATGGAAGGAGAGGAGGTCTGAAGGTGGAGAGAGAGAGACAGAGAGAGAGAGAGAGAGAGAGACAGAGAGAGAGAGAGAGAGAGAGAGAGAGAGAGAGAGAGAGAGAGAGAGGGAGAGTTAGGTAGGGAACGGAAGACAGGGGCGGCAGATTTGCAGCAAGTCTGAGGGATGCTATGGAAATTACTTTTGGAATGGCCTTTAATTGGTTTATTAGTGTAATTCCGTTGCAGTTTGATTTGATTCTAACCTCTTGATGGCATGTGATCTACCAAGGACACTGGCAGCTTTGACACACAGCTGAGCTAAGTCTGTCTGTGTGTGTGTGTGTGTGTGTGTGTGTGTGTGTGTATGTATGTGTGTGGGGGGGGTGTTGCTGGTGGTGGTGGTGGGGCTGGTCCGGGAAGAGAGGGGGAAGGAAAGGAGATAAAAGAGGGACAGAGGGAAGGGAGAGGGACAGAGGAGAGAGTGAGATAAAGGCAGAAGGAGGGATGGAGAGAAGAGAGAGGTGGAGGAGAGAGATCTGGGAGAGAAGAGATGAAGAGCAAGGATGAGGAGGAGTGGGAGGGAAGAGAGGGGCAGGGAGAGACACATGCACACCCCCGAGTGGACATTAGGAAGCTGGAAGGCCGAGGGCACCCGGAAACTGAGGCAAGGCGAAGCAGAGTCCGCAAAGGGAAGGCAAGCCAGAGGGATGGGACCAACAAGGAAAGCAAAGAGCACAGAACAATGAGTTCACAGCCCCGGTCTGTGTCTGGGCATCGCGGAGACCCCGCAGAGGAGCCGGTCAGGACTGCCCCCAGGCTGGCCCCTGAGAACGAAGCCCCTCTCTGTCTCTTGACGTACGCAACCAGGGATAGAGGAGAGATGGGGGATGGAGCGAGAGTAACCAGGGGTCAGAGGAGCAGATTGGGGGATGGAGCCATAGTACAGCAGGGAGGCTGCTTGCTGGCACATGGTCAACCTGGGTTCGATCCCTGGCATCCCCTGATCACCGCCAGGAGGGCAGAGCCAGGAGTAACTCCTGAGCACTGCCAGTGTGGCCCACAAATAAAAACTAACAAACAAACGAGGAACAGATGAGCAGATTCTCAGCCCAACTGTGGCCACAGGAGAGCAGGGCTGGAGGCCAGCTGGGGAGCGGCCCCGCAAGCACTCCTAGGGGAGTCTCCACAGGGGACCCCAAGCACATCAGGGCTGCCACTGTCAAGGCTGTGGGTCCCGCCCCTCAGGTCACGGTTGGAGTACCCGGGCCTGCAGGTGGGGGGGTCCTGGTGTGCCTTGCACACAGCCTGCTGGAGGCCCGGGACCACTCTCCACAGAAGGTGGCTGCTGGTCAGAGGGTCAGAGATGAAAATAGACGGGGAACAGCTGGAAAAGGCCTGACTCATACACCGGGCATGATTGATTGGGGTTTTCTGGTTGTTTCGGGGCCACACCCAGTTTGTGCAAGGCAAATGCCTCTTTCCTCCCTCCCTCCTTCCTTTCCTTCCTTCCCTCCTTCCCTCCCTCTTTTCTTTCTTTCCTTCCTTCTTTCTTCCTTTCTTTTCCTTTCTCTTTGTCCTTCCTTCTTTCTTTCTTCCTTTCTCTCCTTTTCCTTCTTCCTTTCTCTCTCTCTTTCTTTCTTTCTTTCTTTCTTTCTTTCTTTCTTTCTTTCTTTCTTTCTTCCTTTCTCTCTTTCATTCATTCCTTCTTTCTTTCTCTCTCTCTTTCTTTCTTTCTTTCATTCTTTCTTCCCTTCTCTCTCTCTCTTTCTTTCTTTCTTTCTTTCTTTCTTTCTTTCATTCTTTTTCTTTCTTTCTTTCTTTCTTTCTTTCTTTCTTTCTTTCTTTCTTTCTTTCTTTTTTCTTTCTCTCTTTCTCTTTCTTTCTTTCTTTCTTTCTTTCTTTCTTTCTTTCTTTCTTTCTTTCTTTCTTTCTTTCTTTATTTCTTTCTTTCTTTCTTCCTTTCTTTAAGTTCTTGGATCACACCACGATGCTCAGGGATTTTTTCCTGGCTCTATATTCAGGAATCCCCCCTGGTGAGGCTTGGGGGACCCTGTGTGGTACAGGGGATCAAACCCCATTTAGCTGTGTGCAAGGCCAGTATCCCACCTGCTGTACTATTTCTCCAGCCTCTGATTAGTTTGTTTTAAGTGTGACTCATTCATGGCCGCAGCCTGAGCTGTCTGACAGAGCTGGTGGGTATTCTCCCGAGTGTGGACCGGACAAGGGCCATGGTGGCCAGGGTTCAGAGCCTCTCCAAGCCCCCTTGTTGTGTCTGGGTCCTCAGCCAACACCCCATATTGTATGAAAAACTCTTCTTGTCCTGGACCCAATGTGTCTATCTGTGGAATGGGTTGGGAGGGGAGATACATCCCCACTCCTGCGGTCTCTCATGAGGATGATTCCAAGGACATAACAGCTGTTTAGAAGAGGGTCTGCTCTGCCGGGGGTCTTAGAGACCTGCACCCCCTCATTATTGGAGTCTAAAGGAAGTGGGGGGCGGGCAGAGACCCGAAGACAGCTACCCCCACAGTAGCACACAGTATAGAGGCAGGTTTGAACCCAGATCTGCCTCCTACTTCCCAGGAGGCCAGAATCCCTGTTCTAGAAACTTCCCCTGCAGCCCCTTTGTCCCAAAGAGATGCTCAGCCACCCCACTTTGCTTCCTGGCTTGCCAGCTCCCTGGGGCTTGTTCCTGCTGAGTTAGCCCGCGGCCCCATCTGTGACGAGGCAAAGGCTTTTGCTCAACAGAGGAGGGAGACTGTGCCGCAGCCCAGATGTTGGAAGTCCTGGTCTTTGGCACCTCCCGCCCCACGCCACCCCCAGCCCCCACAAGTCTATACACCTGCATTCCCACAGCACCCCTCCTCGTCCTGCAATTACAGCGCCGGGGCTCGTGGCTGACGGTAATCGGCTGGGCGCAGGGCCCGAGCGCGTCTCTGAAGCGAGTCCGGGCACCTGTAATTTTCATCAGCGCCGCGTGACTTTGCAGGGAACTGGAAAATGCACACACGGGCTAATGAGCCGTAATTCTGAAGCGCTCCTGTCTTGATTGGGACTAATTATTTTTATAAACAAAAAAATAATGAACGACTCCGGTGACCCACTGATAGGAAAAAAGATGCCTGCTTTGGGCCTCCTTAGGGGTCCCGGAGTTGCTCTTCAGGCCCCCTTTGTCTCTGCGTAGCCTGTCTGGGGTGGAAGGAGAGGGAAGTAGAGGCTGATCAGGAGAGAGCTGGGCTTGGGCCCTGGGGTGGGGGAGGGACAAGGAAGGGGTGGGGGAGGGGAGGGGCGGGGGGGGAAGGGAGGAGGGCAGCACAGAGGAGAGGGAAGAAGGGGAAGAGGAGAAGCAGGAGGGGCCAGCAGGGGGGGAGGAAGAGAACGTGGAGGGAAAGGGTGAAGGAGGAGGGAGAGGAGGAGGAGGGGAAGGGGAGAAAGAGGAGGGAATGGAGGAGTGAGAGGAAGGGGAGGGATGAGGGGGAGGACCTTAGTGGGAATCCCTCCTGTGGAGACTGTCCACTTAGCTCTTCCCACTTGAACAACATCCCCTCCCCCCTCCCCCCCACACGCCTAACTGACTCCAGCTTGGGGTCCTTCCCACCCTCTCGCTACACTCTTGGTCAACCTGACCCCTTGGAAGGCTCTGGGACCACACAGTTGCCTCCCCCTGTTGCCCTTGCTGTACCCGGGCTCTCGGAACTTCGGAAGCACTTCTGGGCTTCCTTTCAGGAAGCATTTGCCCATCCTCCTGCCGTGCCAGACTCTGGTGTTGAAGCACAGGACAAGATTCTGCTTCCAGGGGGGCTCTCGGGACTATGTTCCCAGTACTGAGCATGTAAATGCATCCGGGCCTCTCGGTGGGTGCTGTGGCTTCTCCTCCTGAGGTCGTGTATGTGTCTCGGGAGAACTTGAAAATCCTTCGTGTCCAAGGGATGAGATTTCAGACAGAGGAACAGGCCAACAGGGACAGCGTGGAACCCAAACCAGATATTGGCTACAAGCTTACTTAGCTGGCATCTGCTCACCCGGTGAGGAGAACAGGAGCTGTAATTTCCCACTGCTTCCGGTCTGTTCTATCCTGGTCGGCACATAGTAGATGCTCAACAGATGTCTGTGTATTCTCGGACACTTGGGTTGTTTCCAGATTCTGGCTGTTGTGAACAGTGCTGCAATGAACATACAGGAGCAGATGTCATTTCTACTGTGCTTTTTTGCACCTTTGGGATATATTCCCAAAAGTGCTATTGCAGGGTCATGTGGAAGCTTAATCTCTAGTTTTAAAAGGAATGTCTATATTGTTAAGAAAGAATGTTCTAACCAGTGAAGTCTTCTGAAATGGAAAGCATTTCAGAGGTTCTTTCCAGAGTGCCACGGCACGGAGGGGACTTTCCCAAGGACCCTGCGGAATGTCAGGCAATGCACTAGACCACCCCTAAAGGTTCTTGAGAAAGTCTGCAAGCACACATTCTCTTTCAGGACTAAGCCCCGCCCCTCATGAGTTAAAGACCCTTGTAAGTCCTGCAGCAATCAAACCTGGTTTTTCATTTCTGAGCCTGGTGTCTCTCAATACCATTTGAGGACACAGTTCCACTCTCGGGCCACGAGGGAGGAGCAAGAAGCTAGTAATGATGTAACATTGCTGTTCTGTAAAATGCGTGTTGCTCATTGGTGCTTTACGGCCTGGTTGGGCAAGGAATGGAATACGAAGGAATGCCTCCATCCCGGGGGTCTGTCGGTACTTCTCGTATTTTCCCTGGAGTGTCTGGGGCGAGTCCTTTGGCATGTCTGGATATGGATTACGTGACTTACCCATGGCCCGCTGAATCCGTTTCAGAGCACGGCGGGTTGTATTGATCAGGTTCCTCGCTCTGAGTCTGGGGAGCCTGT
Source organism: Sorex araneus (assembly GCF_027595985.1). NCBI lineage: Eukaryota > Metazoa > Chordata > Mammalia > Eulipotyphla > Soricidae > Sorex > Sorex araneus. The sequence continues at coordinate 9,517,882 of NC_073310.1, forward strand.
TTGAGTCCGTGTGACACTTTTCTGCCCAACAGTCTGAATCAGATGTTACTGTGCCTCAGTCATCTGTTGGTGGCTACGTGGCCCAGAAAATGACATCACCGGCTCAGTTTAGAATACATCACTGTGACAACCATAGCTGTTCTGGGGCGGATGCGGATGGCGGCCACGGCATCTGTGGACCGTTGGCAGCTCATGCAGAGAGGAGGGCTGGGCACTGACTCTCGCCAATAAGGACACGCGTGTCTTTTGGGAGGTAGAGGCTGGTGCCGGCGTTGATATGAGCAAGCAAGGTGGTATTTCTGAATCTCACCAGGGTAACACACTTGTGTGTGTCTATTAAAACCTCTTATTGGTGGGGGTGGGGGGGAGAAGCGTTTTATTGAAAACTTCTGTTGTAGCATCCACATCTTCATTAACTCGAAGCCAGAGGGGTTATTTTAAAGGTCATTTTTTTTCTTCTTTCCAAAATACACAATTGCATCTCTTATCCAACCTCTATTTTTGAGTTTGTGTGTGTGCTCCTTATGTCTGGTTTTTTTTTTTTTTTGAATCACTGTGAGATACACAGTTACAAATTTTTCATGATTGAGTTTCAGTCATACAATGTTCCGACACCCATCCCTTCACTGGTTGCACATTTCCTGCCACCAGTGTCCTCAGTTTCCCTCCCACCCCCACCCCCACTCCCTTAGAACTTTTTTATAAGCTTAATTCCAACTTGAGTACCAATTGAGGGAGTAGATCATTTCAGTATAGGCTGTTGAGAGAGAGGGGTTGAGGGGCACAGAGAGGAAAGCGAGATGGAGAGAGAGAGAGGAGAGAGAGAGAAAGAGAGGAGAGTGAGAGAGAGAGAGAATACAGCAAGGAAAGCGAGAACAGCAAGGAAAGTGAGAATATGGCAAGGGAAGCTTCTTAGGGAATAGATCGACCGTATTTGTGTGTGGGGGTTGCATTTCTCCCAAGTTTGGGCCCATATTATTGCCTTTCTGAGAGATCGTGGACTCAGCATGAAATGACATATAATAACACGGTGAGAAAGAGATTGCCTTTCAGAGCACTTCCTTGTCAAAGGCTTGTCTCCGTTGGAGGACTGTGTTTTTAACACCTCTCAGCACTTGCTAATCTCCCCTTTCTTAACCAAAGAGGGAGCAGGTGTCAGTTGGCGCCTGAGGCAGGTAACTGAGTGTGTTTCTGGGTTTTCATCATTTCTATTTTAAGGCCACCTTCTATTTCGGAACAGGACACTCATCTTTCCCTTTACAGCGGTGATGTGAGGGTTCTTTTGTAACTAAACCTATCATGGCTCGTTGCCAGGATATTACCAAACAAAATACGTGCGTGGGGAACTTGGACGTTGAATTGATCCAAATCATGATGGACCTGGTGTGAAAAGCCAAGATTTGGAGGGAGAGCTTGCTTTGGAGATGGGCGATGTGGGTTACATGCCAGCTTCATGAGGCACTCCCAGTCGTTTTTGGTGGGAGAAGATACGGGGACCTCACCTACAGTGCTCAGAGGCTACTTCTGGCTCTGTGCTCAGGAGTTTCTCCTGGCAGTGCCCAGGGAACTGTAGGGGGTGCCTAGAAGTCTGGAGTGAGGCGTTTTGGTTTTCTGTGTCTGTTTTTTAGTTGTTTGCACGGGGACAGTACGTTAAGCTATCTAATCGGGTTGATGTGAAATAGTTAATGAAGTGCCCCCAAAGGAACTCTTGCTGTGTGTATCTTGTGACCAACATCTCAATCTGGACACGTGGTGCCTTGGCGGGGAGGGGGTCCTGGGTTTGGGGTGAAACATGTGCTTTCTGAGCAGCCTTTCAATAATGAGGTTATTGGTACTCACTGGGGCCAGGTGCTGCTCTCAGCCTTGGCTGGCCCTGATCTCATTTCTCACATGTCCTGTGATTCAGCACGGGGGAATATTATTATCCCGCTTGAATGCTGAGGCACAGGGAGGTAAAGGAGCCTACCAAATGCCACCGACATGAAAGCAGTTGAATGGGTCTCTGCGTGACAGCCTGACCTCAGTCCGCCTGCTTTGAACTACTGTCTCGGGGAGCTGAAAATCCAGCACAGACAGACTACAGTGAAGACTTCTGTTGATGACGGAAGGGATTGCATAAGTCAGGAGTCCTTTGGGACATGAACCATGCCAACGTTGCTCTAATAAAATAGAGGAGGTATTGGGATCAGAGCCTAGTACGGCAGGCAGGGCCCTTTTCTTGCATGTAGCCAACCCAGGTTCAATCTCTGGCCCTCCATTGGGCTCCTAAGCCCCATCAGGAGAAATTCCTGAGTGCAGAACCAGGAATAAACCCTGTGCACTGACAGATGTGGTCCCTAAACAAACAAACCTAAAAGATAGAGGAGGTATTAATGTTCATAATTGACGGTCAGCACCAGAGCTGGCTGGATTCGTGTGCTTATGGTGTTGTTCTCATATTCGTTTCTTTTTTTTGTTTCTCATTTTGGGTCACACCCAGCGATACTCAGGGGTTACTCCTGGATTTGCACTCAGAAATAACTCCTGGAAGTGCTCAGGGGACCCTATGGGATGCTGGGAATCAACCCAGGTCGGCCACGTGCAAGGCAAAGGCCCTACCCGTTATTGCTCCAGCCCCCCATATTCGTTTCCTGAGCAACCTCTTCTCTTGAGGTGAGAGGAAGGCCAAGAGGTCTAAGCTTTCTGCTCTTTCTCTCTAGTCCCCTCATGCAAAGAAGGGCCAAAATTTTTCATAAGATTCCAGAATCAGGGGCCAGTGAGCTAGCATAGCTGTTAAGACTATTGTTCTGCTCATGGTGAACCCAGTTTCAATCCCCCCCCACCCCCCGGGCATCGTATATGAGCACTGGCAAGAGTGATCCCTTAGCACAGAGTCAGGAGTCAGCCCTGAGAAATGCTGGGGGCTGCCCCAAATCCAGGAAATAAAATCAAACCTCCACAAAACTCTGAGAAGCAATGGGCACCGGCTCTGACGGGCCTGTCGGGCTTGTGCCTCTCCGGGAACCCATCAGTCTGGAGAGAAGCAAGGACTGCTGTGATGGACAGGACTCCATCCTTCATAAGCTCATCCCCAGAGCTGGTGTGAAGCCACTTTAGCTGGGATCACACGGACACCACACTGACAGGGTGGTTCCTGGGGGAAGAGTCGCCTCCCTCTATCAAAACAGAGAGCGAAGAAGACTCAGCGGGAGCCGCTCCGCCCGCTGGGAAATCTTACTTACAGTCCTCGTTGAGGAGATTCATGGCCTCTGGAGGAGCGAGCTGGGCTTCCGTTGCTTCTCTGTTGTTTGCTTGATCCCCTTGGACATCCCCGGGTAGCTGAAGGACGCTCGGGGTCCCCAAGCTGCTGCTTGTATTAGCCACTTCATGTCCCCACGTGTGGCAAGACTGTTTTCAAGCGCCTGTGAAATGGGGATTTATCAAGATCAGTCACACAGAGTCTCCTGTTCCCGATAACACCCACATGCATATGTAGACACACAAACATTTCAGTCTGGAATTTTGCTTTTTTTTTTCCCCCTCCAAGAGGCTAGCATGCCTCTCAAAACCCCTATTTAGCCACTTCCTGCTGGGTTTTTCGGACCTGCCTTTGTTGTACTCCCTGTCCCCCCAAGAATGAAATATCGCCTCTCTGTTGGGCACCTCTGAGCAGATTCAAGGGAGGCAAGTCAAACCAAGCAGCCACTTCCCCTCAAGCCCAGCTGTCTGCATGCCGAGCGACGCCCCTGCCAAAGCTGTGTTGAGGGGCCGGAGCAATAGCACAGCGGGGAGGGCGTTTGCCTTGCACGCGGTCGACCCGGGTTCGATTCCCAGCATCCCATATGGTCCCCTGAGCACCGCCAGGGGTAATTTCTGAGTACAGAGCCAGGAGTAACCCCTGTGCATCACCGGGTGTGACCCAAAAAGCAAAAAAAAAAAAAAAAAAAAGCTGTGTTGAGCATCTTACACGTCCCCTCTCCTCTATTCTCTCCTGGGTGGGTCTTGGCACTTGGGGTGGAAAGGAATGGGGCACGGGGGAAGGTTAACAGCACAGAACACAGCTTGGGATCTGCAGATCTGAGTTCAAATCCTGACTCTGCCTCCCAAAGCCCCAGGATAAGTCATTTTGCCTTTCTGAGCTTCAGTTTTTTTTCCCCTGTCAGATGAGGACAACGCAGAGATTAGGCAGTGGGGCTCTGGGGAGGATGGGGAGGACTTGCCAGGGCCCTGGGGAGGACAGGGCGGACATGCCAGGGTTCAGTGGGCAGGTGCGCCAGGTCACCCAGCAGGCATGTGGCCCGGCCTTGCCTGCCAAGTCGCCTTCCAGTGGGAGCACCTCTCTTCTGAGCCACTCGGGATCGGCTTTTAGCCCCCCACCCCATCCTTCAGGGTCTCTGGGCCCTCCGGTCTCTGTGGATTTGCTCAGCACACCCAGGCTACACATCTCGGGCTGCCATGTCCTGAAATAACTCCGCTCTTCCGGCCAGCCTCCCTCCCACTGGGCCCAGAATAGCCACATACATCATGGCTCCAAAACAGACAGCCGGCTGCTTCCTCCCCTTCCGTAGCTGCACGGCCTCGTCTCCGAGGCGCTGGCAGCATCAGGGCCCAGGGCGGCCCGGGCCCAGCTGGGGAGGCTTGGCTGTCAAGCAGTTGTGTCATCTGGGCTCATTTGCCAGGCAGGTGAGGTCACCCTCATCATTATGCTCAGGAACGGGGGCAATGCACCCCCCCCGCCCGCCCTGCCATGTTGGAGCCAGAGTCAGACAGAGGAGGCTTTATTCCACCTTGGCCGCAGAGGCGCGAGAAGGTGTGTGCTCAGGTCTTACTCCTGGCTCTGTGCTCGGGGATCATTCCTAGGTGGTGCCAGGGACTGAACCCGAGTCAGCTGTGTGCAAGGCAAGCGCCTTCCCCACTAGACTACATCCCAAGCCCCCTCCACGAATCACTCGTAGGTGATGCCGGGGATGTGGGGATATAATCCCGTTCAGCCGTGTGCAAGGCAAGCACCTCCCCCACTGTACTACACCCCCAGTCCCCTCTATTGATCTTTGACTAGAAGAGCTGACCCGCTTTGGTCTCACCCCGACTCTCCTCACTGTGACCTGCAAAGCTTTGCCACCCCAGTGCCTGACCCTCTTCTGACCTTATCTCAGCCCGTCTCTGCTTTTCTCCCTTTTACTCCAGTCGATCAAAAAAAAAATGATCCTCTCTTCCCGTTCTTCAAACCTGCTAACTCTCCTACCTCAGGGTGCCTGACTACACTGTTTTCTTCACCTGGAGTAAGCCTTCGTGGCCAACCTTCTCTTGAATGGTTTTGTCCTTGCTTTTTTTCTTTGATTTGTTTGTTTTGGATTTTGGGGGGGTGGTGTCCAACCTGGCTGGCTCAGGGCTTACTCCTGGCTCTGCTCAGGGATCACTCCCTGTGGAGTTCAGGGAACCCAAGGGGTTGCCGGGATCGAAGCCCGATCCATCACCTGTAAAGCAAGTTCCCTCCCTACTGTCCTGTCACTCCCAAATCTTCCCTCCTTTCCTCTGTTTCGAGGGTCACAGATGACAAGTCTGAAAGCTTTCTGAATCCCTCGTTTCTTTCCTGTCCATCTCCCGAGTTGAACATTCTCCCCCGTGCACTTTCTCTCTGACCCAGTACAGAGCCTGACCTGTAAGTGGAGTTTCCGTAAATAGTTTTGAAGGAGAGACATGTCAACAGTGTCACATGGGAACTGTCATAAGCCCCCCACCTAGTCAACAGATGATAATAGAGAGATGTAAAACAGCAAAGAACTTTTCCAAGGTCACTTTCAAGGGCAGAGGCAAAGAAGTGCGAAATCCCCAAGGGCTGCAGACTCTCAGGGACACAACTGGGTACACCCCAGGAGAGGCCTGGTCACCTCCGGGGGAAACAGACTCTGAGAGCTGACATCAGGCTTAGGGGAGGGGATCCCCGGGAAGAGTGTTCCGCAGGGCAAGGCAGGTCAAGGGTCTGAGCAGCCCCTGAGCATGGGACAAATGTTTCTTTGGTGTCACTCATTTGTCCGCTCTTTTGCCCTCAAATCAGCTGTGTACCTGGTATGGGGGGGGTGGCCCAAAAATATAGGGCCAACAAAAACTCACTTCAGAAAAGACACTTGCACTCTGATGTTCATTGCAGCATTATTTAAAATAGCTCAAATCTGGAAGCATCCCACGTGCCCCCCAAACAGGTGACTGGATAAAGGAACTGCGGTACGTAAATACAATGGAATACTACTCAGCTACAAGGACAAATGAAACCGTGCAATTAGAGGCTACCTGGATGGAGCTGGAGAGTTGTATGCTGAGTGAAGTTAGTTGAAAGGAGAAGGACAGACAGAATGATCTGTCTTATAAGTAGGATATAAAGGAAGCCGTAAATACTCAAAGGAAACAGAAACTGAGAACTGGTCTTTGGAAGATAGGGCAGGGGTGGGGGGAAACGGGAACATGGTGAAGGGAAGCTGATGTTCAGTTCATCTCTCTTCTGCCCTTCTCTATGGAAGAAGGACCCTCATTTCCACCGGAATATTAGTCTGACATTTCTGGAATGTGAGAAACATCTTCTCTCTCTGCACCTTTTCTCATGCTGCCTACAATTAAAGACCAGCTAGTCCCTCTTCTCTCTAGAATGTGCGCCCTACTCCCAAACCTCCATGTCTGCCTCCATTCTTTTTATTTTATTTTATTTTATTTATTTTATTGAATCACCATGTGGAAAGTTACAAAGCTTTCAGGCTTAAGTCTCACTTATACAATGCTCTAACACCCATCCCTTCACCAGTTCACATATTCCACCACCAAGAACCACAGTAAACTTCCCCCCTACCCCCACCCCGCCTGTGTAGCTGATAAATTTCACTTTACTTTCTCTTTACGTTGATTACATTCAATATTTCAACAAAAGACTCACTATTATTGTTTGGAGTTCCCCCCCTGCCCCCGCAAAGTCGAACCTATTGGAAAAGAAGTATTTGCTGACGGTTTTCTTCCAGAGACTTGCCCCTCTAGTCACCTTCATCTGCTCTCTAATGTTGCACTCACCTATGGCAGCCCAGTTCGCTGCCCTCCACTCGGCCCGCTGCTGTCTTTCGTAACCGGTGAGCTCACCAGTTGAGAGGTCTATGATGGTTCCTTTTTTTCCCCTGAGCAGAGCCAGTCAGGGGAAAAGTCGCCTTCAAATCCTGCAATTACCTCTCCCTCGATTGCAGCTATTTAGCTGGAGACACCTCCGTCCAGCCCTCCTCCGTGCCCAGCAAGCACAAGGCCCCCCTGGGCACCACCGAGCTGCATTGCAGGGCCTCTGGAACAGTCGTCAGCCCTCAAAATCACCTCTGTTTCAGGGTACCAGCTTGAACAGTCACTGATTCTATCATCTAAATGTCCCCTTATCCACCCCACTCCCCAAGATTTCACCCTCACACGTTCAGAGCCAGGCCAGTTCTGTGCAAGAGGCCTAGAAAAAGTTCATTTCTTCATTCCTGTATTTACACGTACATTCATTGTGATGGACACTGAGCTAGATGCCTGGATCTATGACATTGAGTAAATCCTGTAAGGACTAACTTTTTCTCCCCACAAGGGGCAGGGTCAGAGAGAGGGACCCAGGACTTCCATACTAAGTAGTGATTAGGATAAAATGAGGTCTAAGCAGAAGTCGACAAGGAAAGAGATATAATGGAAGGTGTCCTCCATAGGCACAAACACAAGGATGAGAAAGGGTCTGGCATACCTAAGGTAATGATCTCCTCCCCGACTAGAGTGTGGTACAAGCTGGGAGTCTAAAAGAGAGGTGGGCAGACATGTGGGGAGGGATCAGATCCCGCTGAGCAGCCTAAAGGTGTGGCCTGCTCTTCAAGGCAATTCAAAGCCATGACTGGTGTTAGGCTCTTGCATCTCTGCATCTCATCTCCAGGCCATACTGGCTCTTGGCCTCTTTTGCATCTTTCTCCCAGAAGATCTTTACTCACTACTGGTCATACCAGGTGGCTCTACACAGACCTGATTCTAAGTAGCCAACACCTCTCTGGAAGAGGGTGAGGAGATGCCAGGTCCTTCCATGTTGGGGATCCGTGGGAGGTTTGAGTTAGTGGACTCATCACCAAGGGCTCTGCTGGATGCCACTTCTCTTCCCTAGCACTGAAAAAACCTGTCCTCTCCATGGGTGGAAAGTAGCAGACAGATCAATAGTATAGTGAGTAAGGTACTTGCCTTGCACACAGCTGACCTTGGTTTCATCTCTGGCACCAGACTGTGTTCCCAAGACCTGCCAGACAGGAGTGATTCCTGTGTGAGAAGCCAGAAGGAAACCCTGAGCACTGGCAGGTATAACCACAAGACTAAAAAAAAAAAAGAAGGCTTCTCTCTTGACCTCAGATGGGTCGAGGCCAAGCATGACCCCCTGACAGCAGGGTGACTGTGAGGGTTCCCTTCACCTTTTTATAATACTCATGGGTGTGCCTATCCATGCCAACCTTCCCAGATATCTCCATATTCACATGCATCTATACTCAATACATCCCTATCCATATACCCCAAACTCCTTGAGGACCTTTCTGTGTCTCCAGGGTTTATTTGTTTGTTTGTTTAGATGCCTGTGGATGTCCTCCAGTTGATTCTAGGTTTGTTAAAGACACACAGAAACACACACACAAGACAGAGTCATTCCTTCTGTTTTCTGAAGGCCATATACACACACAAGGCAGTACAGTTTAATTGCTAATGTGTTTCACCAAGTTTCAGTGGAAACCAAGAAGACGAGGGCTTCTTTAGCTCATTGGGAGTGAGTCGACTCCACGCTTTGTAACTCCTTTGACAAGAACACTCCCAGGTCTGGGGCTGGAGTGATAGCACAGCGGGTAGGGTGTTTGCCTTGCACGCTGCTGACCCAGGTTTGATTCCCAGCATCCCATATGGTCCCTTGAGCACCGCCAGGGGTTGAGTGCAGAGCCAGGAGTAACCCCTGTGCATTGCTGGGTGTGACCCAAAAAGCAAAAAACAAAAAAACAAGAACACTCCCAGGTCCGATGCAACACAACTTAGGAATGATGACAGAAAGTCAGCCAAGCCATAGAGGCTGTAAATCAAAAAGGTGTAGCCCAGCAAGGGCTGGAGCGATAGCACAGCGACAGGGCGTTCGCCTTTCACGCGGCCAACCCTGGTTGGATTCCTCCGCCCCTCTCGGAGAGCCCGGCAAGCTATGGAGACTATCGAGCCTGTGCGGCAGAGCCTGGCAAGCTCCCCGTGCGTATTGGATATGCCAAAAACAGTAACAGTAAGTCTCTCAATGAGAGATGTTACTGGTGCCCGCTAGAACAAATCGATGAGCAATGGGATGACAGTGACAGTGACAGTGACAGTAGCCCAGCATGTGCATTTAAGCATTTGGGCAGAGCCGGGCTTTGCTGCTTTCTCTACCTGTGACTGGGTCAATGGTTCAGTACCAAGGACAGCGGCCATGATGCAACGCTAAGGCTGGGCCAACTTCAACTGAGAAACTTAACCTTGCTGTGGTACCATCCACCTTTGCCCATAGAGCCTGCTAGTTACATCATCTGTTGGGTGTCTCTCACCTTATGGGAAATGTGTGTTTCTGAAACTTCCAGAACACTTGCCCTCCCATCATATCCTGAGTCTTTGAGAACAACTCCCATATGCTGTTCTCTTTCCCCTTCTAGTCCTCCTGGCTTCCTGGAGGTGACCTCCAGTGATCCAAAGACAAGCACAGTGATGAGATCCATTCAGTCTTGTTCTTATCAGACATCTTCTCACTGTTGGCTTATCATCTCAGATGGGAGGAAGAATACCATCCTTACCTGTCATTCAGACCCAAGTCTCTAGCTAGTTTGCTTTAACCTTGTAACTCCGTTCTCCATTTTGCACCCTATAGGTTCCCCTTCAGGAACCCTAGTTCTGTCTCATCTGAGCATGCTCACGTCCCCCTGGCACCTCTGTGTGTAGGTATATGCCTACATCAGCATGAGGCAGTACTGTGTATTCAGTGGCATTAAAGTCCTTGGAGGTTGAAGGAATGAAGATGGAAAACTGTAGCCACCTTGTCAGACCCCAGACCAGAAATTCTTCAGGCTTTGCTCAAACATAGCTGCATTTCCAGCATGTTAATTATCTTAGTCTCAAGGTGGGGGCAGAGTGTCCTTAAATCAAGCCATGGAGGCTATAAACCAAAAAGGTGTAGCCCAGCAAGTGCACTTTTTTCCTTTTTTCTTATTTTTTTAAAAATTTTTAAATAGTGAATCACCGTGAGGTACAGTTACATACTTACAATCTTTCACGTTTGCATTTCAGTCATACAATGATCGAATACCCATCCCTCCACCAGTGTCCATTCTCAACCACCAATTATCCCAGTATCCCTCCCGCTAGCCCCCACCCCCTCTCACCCCACCTCTATGGCAGGGCATTCTCTTTTGTTCTCTCTCTCCTTTTGGGTGTTGTGATTTACAATAGAGGCATTGAGTGGCCATTGTGTTCAATCTATAGTCTACATTCAGCACACATTTCCCAACCAGAGCGGGCCCTCCAAATACTCTTTACTTGGTGGTCCCTTCTCTATCTTAGCGGCCTCCCCCCAGCATTCAAGGCCAGCTTCTAAGCTGCGGACTAATCCTCCTGGCACTTACCTCTACTGTTCTTGGTTGTTAGTCTCCCATTCTGTTACTTTATATTCCACAAATGAGTGCAATCTTTCTACGTCTATCCCTCTCTTTCTGACTCACTTCACTTAACATGATACTTTCCATATTGATCAACCTATATGCAAATTTCATGACTTCATTTTTTATAACAGCTGCATAGTATTCCATTGTGTTGATGTACCAAAGTTTCTTTAACCAGTCATCTGTTCTCGGGCACTTGGGTTTTTTTCCCAGATTCTGGCTGTTGTAAACATACATAATGAACATATAAGTGCGGATGTCATTTCTACTATACTTTTTTGCCTCTCTGGGATATATTCCCAGAAGTGGTATTGCTGGGTCAAATGGGAACTCAATTTCTAATTTTTTGAGAATTCTTCATACTGTTTTCCAAAAGGGGTGAACCAGTTGGCATTCCCACCAGCAGTGAATAAGCATCCCTTTCTCCTCACAACCACGCCAACACCTGTTGATTTTGTTCTTTGGGATGTGGGCCAGTCTCTGTGGTGTGAAATAATACCTCATTGTTGTTTTGATCTGCATCTCCCTGATGATTAGTGATGAAGAGCATTTTCTCATGTGCCTTTTGGCCATTCAGATTTCTTCTTGGAGAAAGTTTCTGTTCATTTCATCACCTCATTTTCTGATGGGGTTGGATGTTTTCTTCTTGTAGAAATTCAACCAGTGTCTTGTATATCCTTGATATCAACCCCTTATCAGATGGGTACTGGATAAATATCCTTTCCCATTCTGTAGACTGTCTTTGTATTTTAGTCCTTGTTTCTTTTGAGGCGAAGAAGCTTCTAAGTTTACGATAGTTCCATTTGTTTATCTCTGCTTTCACTTGCTTGGCCAGTATACACAAATAATGAGAGAGAAGAAATTTACATGAAAAAAGCAATCCCATTCACAATCATCCCTCATAAAATCAAGTACCTTGGAATCAGCTTAACTAAGGAGGTGAAGGACCTGTACAAAGAAAACTACAAAATGCTACTTCACAAAATAAAAGAGGATACAAGGAAAGGGAAAGATATCCCCTATTTGTAGATTGGGAGAATTAACATTGTAGAAATGGCAATACTTCCCAAAGCACTGTACAGATTCAATGTGATCCCCATAAGAATTCCCATGACATTCTTCAAAGAAATGGAGGGAACACTCCTGAAATTCATATGGAACAATGATCCCCCATGAATAGGTAAATCAATCCTTGGGAAAAAGAAAATGGGAGGCATCACATTCCCTAACCTCAACTCTACTACAAAGTGGTAATAATTAAAACAGCATGGTACTGGAACAAAGGCAGAGCCACAGACCAATGGAACAGAGTGGAATATCCTGACACACCCCCTCAACTCTATGATCATCTAATCTTTGATAAGGGAGCAAAAAATGTGAAGTGGAGCAAGGTAAGCCTCTTTAACAAATGGTGCTGGCAAAACTGGACAGCGACATGCCAAAAAAATGGGCTCAGATCTCTACCTAACACCATGCACAAAAGTCAGATCAAAATGGATTAAAGACCTCAACATCAGACCAGAATCCATAGGGTACATTGAAGACAAAGCCGGCACGTGCGCTTAAGCATTTGGGCGCAGCTGCTCGAACTGCCGGGCTTTGAGTCTTTCTTTACCTGTGACTGTCAGTTGTTCAGAACCAAGGACAGTGACCAAGATTCAACTGCTAAGGCCGGGGCAAATTCAACTGTGAAACATACCTTGCTGTGGTTCCAGCCATCTTTACCCATAGAGTCCACTAGTTAAATCATCTGTTAGGTATCTATCACCTTATGGGAATTTGTATTCCTGCAAATGTAAGTATAGATTTGATAATGTGATCAATTCCAAGCACATTTTTCAATTTCTAACAAATCTTCCAGGTAACAGGCTAGAGTCTTGAGGCTTCGTTCCCCCATATTTCTGAAAAGATCCATTTATCCATAGATAATATGTTAATAATTAAGAGCATCATAGAAATATATGTATATATGAATCTGTCATATCTCTAGGCTCCTTTTCTTTTGGCACTAGTGGCATCTGGGACTAGAAAATTCTTTGGGCGAACTGCCCTGTGCATTGTAGTATATCTGCAGCCTCTCTGGTCTCCACCCTAGATGCCTATCCCACAGCCTATGTCACCTCCAGACATTAACAAATGCCCTCCCAGACAAAATCTCCTACCTTCACCGACATTCAGTGGAACAAACTTATGTAGATTTGCATCCTGTTTCTGCCCTTTGTTAGTGATCCTGATAAAGGGACTAACCTGCTCTCTTCTCCGATTCTTCATATTCCTATGCAAGATATATGCTACATTGATCTTAATGGGATTTCTATGGGGATTTTGAAATTGCTTATGAACTTATTTAGCATAGTGATAAGCTCAGAGTAAGCCTACAATAGGTGCTAGCCTCAGTGAGGAGGTTGACATCATCACCATCAACTTTATGTTCTCAAGAACTGAACTCTAGACTTATATTGTTTTATTTATAAATTATTTATTCAAAAAACATTACCAGTACCACTAAATAGTTTGCACTCTACTGAGCAATGAATGTTCAAAGATTTAAAGAAAAAACAGGGCATAGTCACTTTCTCTGAAAGAATTCGAATTTCTGGTCTTGAGTTCATGATCCTAAATGTACAATCCCCATAGCAATTAATTTGTGATACTTTACCTTATTGAATATCAATAAGGATAGGCTTGGTCACACTGTAATATGAACAACCCCTAAAGACCAGGGGCGTAGAATGCCAATGATTTCTTTTCATGCTCAGAGTATATGTTCATCATGGGTGGACTGGAATCTTTGTTATCCTCTCATAAGTGGAATTCTACCATCTGGAATGTATGTGGTTGTTGGGGGGAATGATGAACTGAATTACTTGCCCTTGATTATTATTTCTATTAATACTTATGCATATCATTTCTTTCCACACTTGTAGAAGTAGTCAATACTTATGCTGTCACTTCTAAATTCAAAGTGGAGGGCAAGTACAGTCCTACTATGTGCCTGAAAAAACTGAAATATCCATCAACAGACTTAATAACAACAACATAATCATGTCATAAGGCATAGCACTGTTGCTATTATGAGGAGTGAAATGTTCTAAAACCCTTCCCACCAACAGAAACAATTGCAATTGTTCTATCTGATGGTGTTGAGTAAAAAACGTCTTAGCACATCAAACATGGCTTGGTGTCCTCTGGAGCTTGTAGAGAAGAGAAGAGTGGAGAGAGAGATTAGTGTAAGCATGGCCTGACCTTCATTGTTAAGCCATCAAATCAGATTCCCCTGGATTTAACTAATGCAGGGATATTAGTCTATATTCTTAAAACATCACAGGAAGAGCTCATGCTTTACAAAAGAAAAGAAGCAAAACAATGCCCACACGTTTGTTTGTCCTTATCTTCCAAAAATAATTAACAAGAAAATTTTAATGTGGCAGAACAAGACCAACTCCAACGAGTTATAGCTCAAAGAGGGATAATCCACATCCTGGCTCCACTGGCCATTTTATTTTGGCTTCCAAAGTCTCCATTATTAATTCATTTCTAAAGTGATCTCTCTCACTCCCAAAGGGGTAGAGCCCACGAACTGCATGCCTACAATCCTCTATTTGATTAAAATTTAACAAGTTATATTATTGGCAAATAAACTATCTCAGTGTTTTTACCAATGCCAAAAGGAATATTTCAAACAAAGAAATGAAGTTGACACACTAATGAGATGGTCATTAATAATTCACAGTAGCCAAAAAGCAAACATGTATTTTTCCAATTGTGGCATCAGGGTTTAAGAAGTCAGAGAAGTCAAAGTTTTCTAGTTTTCTACTCATTAAGAGGAAGTGCATGTGTATGGGGAACCAAGACCTTGAACTTAGGTTGGCCTGGGGGTGGTATAATGCAAAGAACATTTTCAAAAACTGGTCTTAGACTGCTGTTCATTTGCTGTGTGACTTTAAGCAAGCCACTTAACGCCCCCCTCTATTTTTTCCTTTTCCCTTCTTTAAAAAAATGAGCCTAAGAAAACTTTACTTATTTAAAAATTAGGGTTTGAGCAGCAGCAAATGAAATAACAATAGAAACACTATTTAAAAGTATTTTGTATCAGAATAATATTCGTGCTTTTCTTCCTTTATCCTCACACCAGACGCCTCTTTTTCTGCAGGGAAAAAGAGAATTTGTGGAGAATGGGGAGAGGTTCTCTCGCCTCTTCAAGGGTAGTTCTATTCTCAGGGGAGAATCTCAAGCGAAGTTTGGCTTCTGCTGATAATGACATTGATCCAAGCAAATGGCCCCATCGACCCTTACATACCCTACTCGACTGCTAACAGGAATAGCTATGGTTTGTTTGGCATTTAATTAATAAATACCAGGAGCAATGCCAGCCTCCCTATAGATGTATTATGTATTATCCAGTCACAACCACCCCCAGGAGACGGGTGTTATTAATACCCCTATTTTTCTTGGGAAGAAAATTGAGGCTTACTAAGTAAGTTTTTTAAGACCCTTCATTGATGAGAGGTTAGTCGCCAGGGTTCTCCTTCCGGTCTCTCTAGCCCCCAGACCCTCATTCTTGACATTTTCTATCCTTTGATTTCTTCTTGCATTCTGGGAACACAAAGAGACCCCAACCAGTTGGGATGCTGGAAAGGCAGAACGCCTAGTTGCACTTGACTGTATTTATTTGTTTGTTTCATTCAACATTATAGGAACTGTGAATTTTTTAGACCAAAGCAGAGTTTAGAAAACAATATGTGGTTAGGTGGTTGGGTGAATGGATGAATAGTAATGGGTGAATGAAGCATGGAAGAAATTTATCACTTACTAGATGGGTGAGTAGAGAAAATGTTTGGTTTCATGGTTGGGTAGGTGAAGGAGGGTGGGTGGATAAATAAGAGAGATTCCTGTTTCACGAATGGATTTAGCAGTCGTGAAGAAGCGATATCTGATTTCTCTCTATCTTTGGAGTCTAGTTTGACAAAGAATAATCCTCATTAGGCATTATCAAACTTTTATTACTTGTTCACCAATATTAGTGACGTGTTGCTTTAGTGGTCCCGGGCTTTGTATAGTCACCAAAACTATCATTTTAGTCTCAATCCTAACATGCCCTTGCTCAGGGTCGTTGGATTGACTCTTTCTGTGTGTTACCAGTAGCCTTAGTTATTGCATTTCTTTCATTGGCCAAGAATTTTAAGAACCCTGGTCCCTGGTTATCCATAACTATACAATGTTGATATGACTGATCACATTTTACTTAAAAAATAAAGCCCTGCATTTTGGCAAGGCAATTCAGTTCTACCCAGGTGATGCAGGGGCAGGAACTGGAATCTACTTTCAATGAATATTGCTGAAGACCGGATGCTGGCTCCTCTACCCAAGTGCTCCTCAACTGTGACCCCCAGGTTGGCAGAAGTGGCCTCACCTGGGAGCTTCTTAGAGCTGCACGTTCCTGGGTCCCAGCCCAGACCTCCTGAGCCAGAAACTTCCTGAGTGGAGCTGGCAACCCGAGCTCTCCCACCCTCCCAAGTGTTCCTCCTGCACATTCCCTGATGGAGAACTGCTGCTCTGCCCTAGGAATGCTGCTTCCGGGGGCCATAGCGATGGTTTGTACCGAAGCCCCCACTGCTCCTGACGGTGCTCGTGGCCAGTGTGGGGAAAGACCATGTACCAGGGAATAAAACAATATATTCCTTTCCTTCCTTCTCAAACCAACATCATCTCTTCTCAAAAACCCCTCACCGGCCTTCTCCCTGTCTCCCTACCACAAGTTATGGCTCCGATTCCTCATTCCCCATGTACGTATACACATGTACATTCCTAACATCATACGTATATTTTGAAGCCACGAGTCTTTCCCATTGTGGGCCTGACCACTACCCTCCCTTGCTTCATAGCAACCCATTGCTTCCCACTCTTCTCAGATCAAGCCCCAATACCTCTCGAGGACCTGCCCTGCCCACAAAGCCTGCCCCTGTCTCCCTTTTCCCCCATGTTCTCCCCTCCCCCCATCTTGCTCTCAATTCTGCTCTGGCCATCTTTTGCTTGTCCCCTAGTTCTGCCCACCTCCCTTTCCAGTTCTGTTTGATGATACGCCCTCACACCTTCCCGTGGGTGCTCATCCCCCTGAGGACAGAAGCCTCCGGTTCCTCTGCGCCTCGTGCCACACTGCACGTGTTCTGTGCTCCAGGAGCGTTTGAACAGATAAGGCCCTGGTGGTGGAATATGTGCACTGGTGAAGGGATGGGTGTTTGAGCATTGTATAACTGAGACTTTAACCTGAAAGCTTTGTAACTTTCCACATGGTGAATCAATAAAAGAATTAAAAAAAATAAGGCCCTGGATCCTGACGCACCTCATCATGTTTGTTACCCTCCCATCTGTCTTTCTGGGTCCGAGTTGAGCTCTGGCAGTCCGTGAGGCTGACCTTGGATCCCAGCTCTCCCACTCATACCAAATGTGACCATGGGCATGTAATTTAGACTCTCCAAGCCTCGGTTTCCTTATCTGTCAAAAGGAAGTAATAGCATCCCATAGGCAGAGATGAAGTGAGCCCGTGCATGTCACATTCTCACACAGATGTGGGATCTGTTCCCAGGCACCGGCTCCTTCCCAAGCCCAGCAGTCATTCCTGCTGGTCCCAAACAACATCAGCTGAATGGAGTATGGGTAGCACTGTAGCACTGTCCTCCCGTTGTTCATCGATTTGCTCGAGTGGGCACCAGTAATGTCTCCATTGTGAGACTTGTTGTTACTGTTTTTGGCATATTGAATATGCCATGGGTAGCTTGCCAGATCTACCGTGTGAGCGGGATACTCTCGGTAGCTTGCCGGGCTCTCCGAGAGAGACGGAGGAATCGAACCCAGGTCGGCCTTGTGCAAAGCAAACGCCCTACCCACTGTGCTATTGCTCCAGTATGGGGACTGCCCTAAAAAATGCCCTTTTATTGAGTCTAATTGCTCCAGTGGTTCGCGTTTTTTTCAAGTGGCTGGCAGTGCCCCACCCCTCCCAGAAAGTGCTCACAGAAGCCTCCGGCACCCTGGGGGATGTCGGAGAGCTGGGTCCACAGCAGCATCCCTGGGCCCCTCGTGGCTGGATCTAGATTCAGACGGGACCCCGCTGCTTCTTTATCCTTCTCACCACTGCAGAGCTTGGATCTGTATCCAGGCTTCCCCCATGGCTCAGTTTCCTGGGAATCCAGCCCTGGGTTGAGCCCCTATGTGGCAAGTTCTGAATGAATACCTGGGGGGGGGGCTGTCACCATCCTCATCACCACCGCCATGGATTCTGCCGGAACTGGTGGGTAAAGAGGGAGGCAGAATAGGCTCCGTAGTCAACCCCCCGCGAATGTCTTTCTCCCTCTCCTTTCTCTGCGGACCAGCCCTTTCTCCGGTCCAGAGAAAGCCTCTCCGAGCCCCACTTGCTCTTCCTTACCTGTGTGCACAAAATCACCTTGAAGAGTCACTGTTGTTTCCATGGCTTTGGGCATTTCAGATATTTATCTCCATCCTCACTAGACCCCTCCTCGGCACCTGTGGTCCCCTCCTGGGACTCCCCGCAGTTTCGCTCTTGCTCAGGTCTAACTCCTTCCAGGTCTAACCCTCCGCAGAGCTGATGGGAAACACCAGTGGGTTTCCAAAGCCCGGAGAGGTTTTTCCTTTAAGGCGCTCGCTTGTTCCCGTTAATGGATCCTAAAAGAAGAGGGAGGTTGAGTCTTGGAGAGGAGGGGGCAGCAGGAGCAGGAAGTGGGGAGCCAGTTTGGGCTAGGGGGCACTGCTGCTGAGTGATGGATGGCTTGTGTCTCTTTGCGTCTCCTGAACCCCAAAATACTGTCCCAGGGTGCCCCCTTATTTTCCTGCCTGGGTAGTTCTGTGCATCTGAGAGTGGGTTGATGGCGGGCGTGGAGGGGAGGAGGTGGGGAGGGACCCAAGCTGAACCCAGATGATATTAATTCAAGGTGGTGGACAGACGAAATTAGGGAAAGTTCCCAGGCAGAGACAGCCTTGGGGAAAGTTCAAGGTGAGGCAAAAATAGACAGAAAAGAGTCCCGAATAGTAGAGACAGTGCGAGGGAAGGAAGGCAGAGCTGGTGGAACAAAGCAGGTCCGGGTTAGTGTCTGTCTAATCCATGTTCGCCACCCGGGCTGGGCTTCAGATACTCCCACCCAAAGATGCTTCCAGAAATGCAGATCCTTGGAGCTCACTGAGCACTCCTCCACCAGAACCTCTCAGATCAGCAGGGAAACCCGGAATCTCGGAAAGCAATTTTCTTGCATCTGCAGAGACCCGGAGGCACCTGTGGGGTTATACTGTGATCTCCGCAGCTGGGGACCACGGCCTCCGCCACCACCTCTCCGACACCGTGACGGCGGCAGAGCCTGCGCTTCGGAAGCTGGGCACTAAACAGAGAAGGTGGGCAGCTGGTGGTGTCCCACCTGGGAAATGAGGACGGTGAATGCACAGGGGCTCATCGGAGTGGGAGTTCCTGAAGCATCCCTGCCCACGGAGCACCCTTGCTTGCTTGCTGGTCGGAAGAGCAAGAGGTGGGTCTTAGTATTCTGGGCCCGCCTTTCAGATGATGAACCTGCAGTCGGAAAGCCAACAGCTCCTCAAACAGCCCCGTGGCTTCAGTTATCTGGCCAAGTGGGACCCAGGTGGGACAAACGCTGTGCGTTTTTTTCTGCCTGCCCCACCTTTTCCAACAGTTTCGAGGATGCCCGTAAGTTGTACCAGCCAAGCACTTAGCAAATCAACCACCCACCCAGGTCATGTCAGCCCGTGCCACGGAGAGCCTGGTGGGATCCCAGATGAGGTCAGGGACCATTGCTGGGCAATCTGATGGCCACTGTTGGGACAGAAGTCTCCCATGTGCAATCTCTCTCTCCCTCTACGTCAGAATGTCCCCAGAACGACTGAGCTGAGTGGGTGGTTAGGGAATGGGAATGTTTGAGAATGTTCGAAGGGGGCAACAACAAGCCCAACTTGTGGGCTCTTCCTGCTCCCCCCAACAAGACAAAAACCCGGTCACTTTCTTTTTATTATTATTATTTTATTTATTTATTTATTTTTTAATTTTTAATTAGTGACTCACCGTGAGGGTAGTTACAAATTTATACATTTTTGTGCTCATGTTTCCCCCATACAAAGTTCGAGAACCCATCCCTTCACCAGTGCCCATTCTCCACCAAAACCTGGTCACTTTCAACCTGGCCACACACTGATCCTATCTTCCGTGTCTGCTTTGGGGGGCCGGCAGAGAGGGATCAGAGGTATCTGAGACCGGCTTCTGAGCCCGGGGGTCCTCGTTTTGTAAAGTGGGGACAGGCAGAGTGCCTGAGAGCCCACTGAGGGCTGAGGCTTCCAAAGGTCATTCATGAAGCGGTCACTGCCGGGAACAGGGAAGGCTGAGGGGTCGGGGTGCGAAGGACCAACCCTATACAGCCAACAGAAGTGCTCAGAATGTACCTGTGTCATGTGGGGAGATCTTTTGTGAATCTGGACGTATTTGTGGAGTGACTAAATCTATGCGGAAGAGACTGAGCGCCCAGAGGGGACCGCCATGTGCCCAAGGTCTCACACACACAAGGTCAGGGGTCACCAGACCAGCCAGCTCTGCTTTCCTAGCCTCCTGCTGACTCAAACCATCTCTTCTACACTCCCCAGCCCACCCTGTAGCGACCCCTAAGGGCCTGAAGGTGCTGTGTCTCTCCCACACTTGAAAGGGACTTAACATTGACAAAGGACTTACAGGAAGGATCATGCCCCCACCCCCCACCCCCCCACCCCAAACCCGATTTCTGATTTCAGCAGATGCCAGACTGTCTGGCTCGCACGGAGGCTTAGAGACCAAAGCAAGGGAGGGATTGGATAGCGCTCTGATCCGATCAAGGAAGAGGTTTGGATATCAGCTCCCCTGGGGCCGGAAGAGCATTTAGAGCATCCCGGAATCCGGATCCGTGGGCACTGGGAAACAAATCAGTCGTGCCCATGAGTCAGGTTTTAATCACATGATTCCAGAGCGAGCCTGGGTGTCTGGCACATCTAACATCCTTAGGTGGAGAGAGCAGATAAGTGAATAGGGCTCAGCGTGAGCCCTTTGGCCACGGGGAGGCAGGATGGCTGAGCTGTCGTGATCACAGATCCATTTGGCATCAGAAAGAGGAAACAGAAATGGCTTAGCCATTTCTAGCTGTGTAATCTTGGGTGAGTTGCTTGCCCTCTCTGAGTCCCAAGAATGCCACACTGGGAATTAAATTTAGCAGTGCATGTAAAGACTGAGCACTCACTACACACACACACAGCTAAAGACGACTTCTATTGTGATATTTTTCCCCTTCAACATTTGTTTGTGGTACTTGGGGGGGGGGGAGAATGTATATATAATAAAATGTATAAATCTCAGCCTACAGTCTGGGGTAAGTTTTCACCAGTACAACACAGTGCTGAAACTCAGACCTGAATTTTTGAGAAAATTCACTCAAGTCTCTCCTTAGTGTGTCCCCAACCTCTCGGAGGTGACAGCATTTCTGATGCCTTCTCGGGATTGGTTAGTTGACCTGTTCTAGAGCTTTCTCTAGGCAAGTCGGGCTCCCCGATATCTCCCTGGTGTACATTAGCTTCTTGCACCGTGTCATGTCTGAAATTCAAGCTGCTGGCACCGATTCCTTCTCAGTGATCATCTTGGCATGTGCCCGTCCGACACACTCAGCTTGCCTTGAACACGCGCTTTGAGTGCGGGGACCTTCACTTGTCTCATTCCTTGTCACTGTCTGGCACATAGCTGATGCTCATAAATCATCCGCTGAGTAGATGGCTGGCTCTGAGGTGAGAAATGAGAGGATAAGTTCCCCTCCGAGTGAGAGGAGGTGGCGGGCTGCCCTTTTCATGCCCATCCGGCACAAAGGATCAAAATGCAGATAGCGGTGAAGTCTGAGGTCGCAGCAGCCTCTGTTTGGTTCCATGCTAGGGAACATCGAAGCTTCTCCAAGCCTCAGTGTCCTCATCTGCACAGAGGGTACAGATCATAGCACCCTCCTCCCAGGGGTGCCCAGAGATCAAAGAAGAACACACTGTTTCAGGCACATCAGCATATTCAACAGGGACTGGAAAGATAGTACAGCGGGTAGGTCATTTGCTTTGCAGGTTTGATTCCTGGCACCCCAGCGAGTCCCCTGAGTTCGTCCAGGAGTGACCCCTGAGTGCAGAGTCAGAGTCAGCCCTGAGCATGGCCGGGTCTGACCCCCAAGCCAATAAACACAAGCAGAAAAGCAAGACAGAGTGATGAGGCCTGATTACTGTTCTGACCATCCTTCCTGTATATTCACTCCAAACTCAAGTAGCCACTGGGAATTTGCAAGAGATGGGTCAGAAGTAGCCCATCGGAAATTGGGGAGCCCCTCCCTCTCCCCTTCTGTCTTTCCTTGCTCTCCGGCAACCTCCGGATAGATGGACTTGGTTCATCACCTCTTATGTGACAGGAGGAAAGACCAGCCAAGGAGGCAGGCGGGAATCCCGACTCCCCACCCCACCCCCAAGGCTGCCAGGGCGGGAGGGCGAGGCTGTCAGACTTGATTGATGTGGCGCATAGGGATCTGAATTCTCTGATGTAATTACGGCGTGTGCTCCACGCGATAAGGAGATTAATCAGTCCATTACGCTGGGGCTGTTTCACCCACAGATGGAGGTAATTGAACGGAGACATCGGACATCACCAGGACCCAGCCGGCCAGCCTGTCTGCAGTGGACACAGACAGGTGCCTGGCCTTTGGGCAGTGAGGCCGTGGCCTCTAGAGAAAGAACAGCTGCCGTGCTCATCCCAGATGAACTGCTTTTTTAAAAATTTATTTTTATTATTTTTTAACTTATTTATTTTTAATCAGTGAATCACCATGAGGGTACAGTTACAGATTTATACATTTTTGTGCTCATGTTTCCCCCATACAAAGTTTGAGAACCCATCCCTTCACCAGTGCCCATTCTCCACAACCCAACATCTCTCCCACCCTCCCCAATCCCATCTCCCCCCACCCCACCCTGCCACTGTGGCAGGGCATTTCCTTTTGTTCTCTCTCTCTAATTAGGTGTTGTGGTTCGAAATAGAGGTGTTGAGTGGCCACTGTGTTTAGTCTCTAGTCTACATTCAGCCCGAATCACCCTTCCCCCGCATGGCCTCCGACCGCATTATACTTGGTGATCCCTTCTCTGAGTTGCCCTCTCCCCAGAATGTGAGGCCAGCTTCCAAGCCATGGAGTCAACCTCCTGGTACTTATTTCTACTATTCTTCTATTCTTGGGTGTTAGTCTCCTACTCTGTTATTCTATATTCTGCAGATGAGTGCAATCTTTCTATGTCTGTCTTTCTCTTTCTGACTCATTTCACTTAGCATGATACTTTCCATGCCGATCCACTTATATGCAAAATTCATGACCTCCTTTTTTCTAACAGCTGCATAGTATTCCATTATATAGATGTACCAAAGTTTCTTCAACCAGTCATCTGTTCTAGGGCACTTGGGTTTTTTCCAGATTCTGGCTATTGTAAACAGTGCTGCAATGAACATATAAGTGCAGATGTCATTTCGACTATACTTTTTAGCTTCTCTGGGATATATTCCCAGCAGTGGTATTGCTGGGTCAAATGGGAGCTCGGATGAGCTGCTTTTGAACCGATTCCCACCCCACTCCCTGCTCCCAAGGTCCTCGACATCCATAAACTCATTCGGGGTCCTGTGATCTCAGAGGCCACTTTCCCTAGCCCTGTTGTACAGAGAGAACCACCGAGTCTCAGCTCTCCTAAGACAGCCGAAGTTCAGATTTGAATCTAGCATAGGTCAGTTCAGTGCCCCCACCCGCATTATGATTGGTTGCCCCAAAGGACTGAGGAGTAAGATGAGTTCCAACTGTCCCATCTGATGATCAAGTGAACAGGGGTGATGAGACCCAGTGTCGTCTTGCCGGGACACAGAGGGAAGGAAAGGCCTCATTCCCCAGGAAAGGCTGGAGGCTGACTCCTGGCTTTGTCGCAAGGATCACTCCTGGTGGGGCTCCGGGGACTGTATATGGTGGCCCTGGGATTGAACCGCACTCACTGCATGCCAGGCAAGCACCTGTTGTACTACCTCCAGCAGAGCTTACAACTTTCCCTTTGGAAACCCTGGCACCCTAACGCCTACACTGGATAGGGCTGTTGTCGGGGAAAGGAAGTGACATCCGGAAAGGGCTTTCCCCCCCCCCCCCGCAATCAAAGGGAGCCTGCAGAGTTGGGGTTCCTTATTGGTGGGGTGAGTGAGGGGTCGGTGCAACTTTCCAGCTGGGAAAGTGGAGCCTGGCTTCTTCCCTTCCTTCCCTCCAGCTGCCCGCCCTGTGTCTCCCTGGGGAGGAGGATGTTGGATGCCCCTAGCTCACTTAGACGGTTGGTGCTTCCCATAAACAGCTCTAATACATAAGTGTCCCTCTTAGCCCCTGATGGAGAAACTGAGGCTCAGAAAGTCAACAGACCTGAAGGCCAGCTTTGTGAGTAAATAAGGCCCAGGGTTTTCCTGTGGAAGATGAGTGCTTGCTGATTCAACAGGTGTTTCTTTCTTTTTTTTTTTTTATGAAACGTTATTTATTTATTTATTTATTTATTTTTGCTTTTTTGGTCACACCCTTCGATGCTCACTCGTTATTCCTGGTTCTGCACTCAGGAATTACTCCTGGCGGTGCTCGGGGAACCACATGGGATGCTGGGAATTGAACCTGGGTCGGCCGCATGCAAGGCAAATGCCCTACCTGCTGTGCTATCGCTCCAGCCCCCGGGTATTTCTTAAGTGCCTGTTTTCTCCATGTGAGTCTATGGAATGCTATGGAAATCACTAAGAACCCCCAATAGACTCCCAGTCAGATGAGCTGGAAAATCAGACATGTGTGTGCGTGTGTGTGTGCGCGTGTGTTACTTAGATGGTCTAAAGCAGTAGTTGTTACATCTGAATTTTTATTAGAATATATATTTTTTGGGGGGGAAGAGACTTGAGTGCTCTCCGTCAGTGCTCAGGGCTTCTTCCTGCCTCAGGGATCACTCCCACAGTGCTTGGGGATCATTTGCAGTACCAGAAATTTGAGCTGGGGGCACCCAGTTAAAGCAAGGCTTTAACCCATGTTCTCTCCAGTCCCTAGGATGCATTATTTTTTATCTGCCCCTCCCCAACTTTATTACGGGCATTCAGTATTCCAATCCCAACCCACCGCCGCCTTCCCCTCCACCATTGTCTCCATTTTCCCGACCTCTCCTCAAGCCTGTCCCCGGAGCAGGCCCACAGAAAGTAATTTTATACCATTTGTTGCCACTAAACAGCTAATGGAATGATCAAAAACATACTTCAGTAAAAGAAGATTTGTGAAAATTGCTGTGTCTCACCGTGGGGACATTAAGTCCTCGTCTGAGGGTTGATTAAGCTGCTGCTGCAAGTTAAGCCTTCTGTGGTCATGCTTGTTTTTGTTAGTTGAGATTGGTCGGCGTCTACATGACAGTATCACCCAGTCTGGTGAGTTCCTACCAGGATGCTAGCATCGTAGAGTTTGGAGATGCTGCGGCCGCAAGCTCCAGACAAATCCAGAATATTTAACTGGGCAGTGAGCTTATATGTGGGACGTGGGTGTGGTTTCTGGGGTTTCCAATATTATAGGGAGGGGGGAGGGGGGGAGGTTACCTGTCCCTACTCTGAGAAGGCTCAGGGTTTTCAACCAAAAAAAACTTAGTGGGGGCTGGAGCGATAGCACAGCGGGGAAGGCTTTTGCCTTGCACTCGGCCAATCCAGGTTCGATTCCCAGCATCCCATATGGTCCCCTGAGCACTTTCAGGGGTAATTCCTGAGTGCAGAGCCAGGAGTAACCCCTGAGCATCGCCGGGTGTGACCCAAAAGACAAAATAAATAAACAAACAAATAAATAAAGAAACAACCAAACAAACTTCGTGTACCTGAGATTGTCAGTGGTTGACTTTTATACCGAGCTCAGCTGTGAGGCGATGGAGTCTTCCCATATGCATGACAGCAGCTGTTGGGGGTCTGAGTGAGGCTTCGGGGGCTCTGGTAGGGCAGGAAGCTGGCCTGTCCCCCTCCAGGATTGCCACAGAGGTCTCAGCTGGGACCCATGTATCTGAGAAATTTTTGCGGGAAGTTGATCTCTTTCGAGAGTTAATTGTGCGTCTCTGGAGCAAGGTTGGTAGATGAGCTTGCATGGCATTGGCAGTGGAACATGGGCCTAGAATATATTTCTGAGTGGAGAGGTATTTGTTTTAAAAACAGTGAGGGCAGGAAACAGTGCAGAGGGTAGGGATGCGGCTTTCATGTGGCTGACTGGGGTTCAATCCCCAGTATCCCCTATGGTCCCCTGAGCACCACCAGGAGTGATTCCTGAGTGCAGAGCCAGAAAGTAACCCCTGAGCACTGCTGGGGATGCCCTCCACCTCCAAAACAAAAAAAAAAAGAAAAAAGAAAAAGAAAAACCAGCAATGTCTGACCTTCAGCCCTAGAGATTCTGTTTAATTGACCTGACATGGACCTCGACAAAGACATTAAAAAAATTTTTTTCGGACCCACACCCACTGGTTCTCAGGACTTATTTGAGGCTCTGGGCTTAGGGACCATTCCTGGTGGGGCTTGGGGACCATATGAGATGCTGAGAATCCAACCGGAGTTGACTGCATGTAAGATAAGTGCCGTACTTGCTATACTATTGATCCAGCCCCATGCTGTTTTATTAAAATATTTTTTATTGAATCACTGTGAGATAGACCCTTATAAAGCTGTTTATGATTAGGTTTCAGTCACACAGTGTTCCAACACTCGTTCCTCCACCAGTGTACATTTCTCAGTGCCAGTGTCCCCAGTTTCCCTCCTATCACCCCCCTATCCCCCAGCCTGCCTCTATGGCAGACACTTCTCTCTCTCTCTCTCTCTCTCTCTCTCTCTCTCTTCTTTTGTCCAGCCCATGTTTTAAACTAATTTTCCCATCACTTTCAGGAAACAGTGCAATTAAATCCTAAACTCAATGCAAGCTATGATGGTTATCAGAGGGCAAAGGGTGTGTGTGTGGGGGGGGGGTCATGGGATGAATGAGGAAAGGGACCTTTTGGGTGGTTAGCTCTCCCTGAAACTTGAATGAAGGAAGTAGAGACAATGATCCAGGTACAGGACTCTGACACTTGTCCTGTGGAATTCGATCACGTGGTAAACCAATGTTGAGTCGACAGAAAAAAAATAAAACTCAGCAGAGAGCTCTCTGGTCATTCTTGTGGGAAGCCACTGACCCCAGCAGGTTACTGAAGAGCCTGCATGATCCTACAAGTCAATCATCTGATTCACTGCCAGGCTCAGGCCCTGGGAACGACAAGGAATGATGATGACATGGTGACCGTTGGCCTCATTAAATAGGTAACACAGAAGGTCCAGAGAAATATACAGGGGTTCAGGCAGTTGGATGACCCCAGCTCCACCCCTGAGCACTACTCGGAGTGACCCAAGTGCAGAGCCAGGTGTAGCCCCTGAGCACTGAAGGGTGAGGTTCATGCCTACCTCCCCCAAATATGCGCACGGGATGGGGTATCATAAGCTCCGGGTTGGGAGGGGCTGAAGACTCCACAGGAGGAAGCATCCGAATGAGTCTCAAGGGGCGAGTGGCACTGGAGTTGGTTCCTTCTGTAGGGACTATGCAGAGGTCAGTCACTGGTCATGTACCCATTCCCTAGCTGGAATCAATACAGGCTTGGTCCTATTCATGAGTGAGTGAGTGAGTGAGTGAGTGAGTGAGTGAGTGAGTGAGTGAGTGAGTGAGTGATCAAGCAAGCATGTGAGTGGATGGTGGGTGGGTGATTGAACATGTGAGTGAGTGAGCATGTGAGTGGATGGGTGAGTGAGTGAGTGAGTGATCATATATGAGTGAGTGAGCTTGTGAGTGAGTGAGTGAGTGAGTGAATAAAGTTGCACCTCTCCTTTCTTTTTAAGCATTCCACCCATGTTTTTATTGGCTGGACAGTGACCTTTCATCATGCCAGGCATTACTGCTGCTAACTTTAAAAAAAGTGAGCAGGACTAAAAAAAAAAAATAATCAATATTTTCTGTTAGTGGAAACTACTCATGGATTGCTGCCTATCATGATGGTAGATAAATGATGGGGACGAAGAGAATGAGGATGAGGATGATGATGTGGACCCGGATCGCCTCAACTGATGAGGGCTGGCTCTCCACCAGCTCTGTGCCTACAATTCTGCCTTTGTCTTTCCCTTTAGCATTTGAGGTATTGTGTGATCCCCGTTTTGCAGGCGAGAAGATCACGGCTTGTGGGGGCTTAATAGCCTTCACAAGCTAGTCGGTGGTGGAGCGGAGGCATCCAGGAACAGCGAACAGCGGGTACAGCCAGGGGATGTCTGGGCTTGGAAGCTGGAGGCTGGGGTGCTAGACCCATCAGTCACTCCACGCAAGATGCTCTCCTGCTCTCTGTAGCTCCGCTTCCTCCTCTGTGAATTAAGTCTTTGAACCTCTGAGGTCTTTGACGGCACTGAGGAG
>NC_073310.1:9898579-10000112 GCF_027595985.1 Sorex araneus
GTCAGTCAGTTCTCTCTCTCTCTCTCTCTCTCTCTCTCTCTCTCTCTCTCTCTCTCTCTCTCTCTCTCTCTCTCTCTCTCTCCCCCCCCCCCCCCGCCACTGAATCCACTAGGAGTGAGTGATTCAGCAGACAGGGTGTCTGTAAACTAGAACAAGAGTCTGGAAACATTTGCGAGAGGCCACCCCTAGAAACGTACAAACTTCAGGGGTGCTTGTCAGCCCGGGCAGGCCCCACAGTCTGGGGCCCTATCCTAGTGGTTTTCGGGGGTCACTCCCAGTGGTGCTTAGGGCCACCCAGCTCAGGGAATGGAACGCAGGGCCTCCTGCCTGTGTGGCACACACTCTGCCCTGGTGCCAGCTCTCTGACTCCGGGTGTTTATTCTTAAGACCCTCCAGGGGGGTCTGGAGAGACAGCACCAGAGTTATGACACTTGCCTCCAATGTGTGGCTGATCCTGGTTCAATCCCCAGCATTGTAAATAGTCCTCAGAGCACCACCAGGACTGATTCCAGGAGTAAGCCCTGAGCACCACCGGGTACGACCCCAAAACTAAATAAAAAATAATAATAATAATAAGAGAACAGTAAGAAGTGTATTCTCGGGGCTGGAGCAATAGTACAGCGGGTAGGGCACTTGCCTTGCATGTGGCCACCTAGGTTCCACCTCTGGCGTCTCGTATAATTTCCTGAGCTCCACCAGGAGTCATTCCTAAGAGTAAAGCCAAGAGTAAGCCCTGAGCATCGCCAGGTATGGCCCCCAAAACAAACAAACAAAAAGATGCATTCTTTTGCTCCCAGACCATTTCTAACCCTCGAAGCTTCCAGTTCATCAACTGAATAAGCAAGAGCCATAAAGACGGACGACAATGGCAAGAGGTGATGTTGAGACACAGGCAGGAGAGGAGACGGCACTCACAGCCAGGGGCAAGTGCTGGGTGGGACGCGTCTCTCTGCCCACCTCAAGCACAACAGAGAACCCCAGTGAAGACAATGTAGCATGCAGGGTCACTTGGAAAATGTCAAAATGCTGAGCGTGGTGGTGGTGGCAACTAAATCCTGTTTAGATGCCACCTTCTAACAGAATCACCAGGAGACCAGGATCTGGGCTCAGGATGCTTTCTTTAGAGGGACCGGCCAGCCTGTTGCCTTAGTAACCCCAGAGGCACACATCCCCAGGGAATGGGGCATGGCCAAGCTACACAGCAACTCAGAGGGTTTCTGTGACTGACATGAGGTCACACAACTGGGTAACGGTGGAGCCAAGAGTCCCGCCTGGGTGCGCTTATTCAGTGCCGGGGTCAGTTCATGCTCGTTCTTCACGGCACCATGATTAAAAGAGCCCTTCATGAGGGGAGCCCCCATTTTCTTGCTCTCTCATCTGACTGCTCCGGGAAGGAATGGGCCTTTGTGGGTTGTTTTTTTTTTTAGCCTAGGAAGTTGCTATGGAGATACCCGCATGTCTCACAAGCCCAGAAAAGCAGCAGGAGCCATAAGCCCTTTTTTTTTTTTTTATAAAAATCAGAAAGGCACAGAAAATGTCCTTCGGGAATATTCACAACAGAAACTGGAGGAGGGAAGACAGATCCCACACTTGAGCGTCGATGGGATCCCCAGGGTGTCCACGGGCTGCTGGGACAAGCCTCAGCTCAGGAAGGCCAGCGCAGGCCCTTCCTCCCTCCAGACCGCAGCTTCCTCACCTGGTCAATGAAGGCTTTGAAAGAGCAGCTGCAGTCAGTCCCCAGGCAACCGTCATTCTACTGCCGGGGCAGAGCTGGCCAGAGCCAACACGTGGCGCCCATGAGAGTAAGAATCAGGCAGAGGGGGCAGGAGGGAGTGGTGAGGTCTGTAGCAAACGGGAAGACCCGTGCACACCATTGGGGGGCGGGGGGGGGGCGTGGAACTGCTCAGCGTGAGCTCGTTTTGCCATGAGAAAGGAGAACCCAGAGTTGATCATTTTCAAAAGAGGACGATACAGAAAGAGAGAGACAGACATAGAAAGATTGCACTCATCTGTGGACTATAGAATAACAGAGTAGGAGACTAACACCCAAGAATAGTAGATATAAGTACCAGGAGGTTGACTCCATGGCTTGGAGGCTGGTCTCTCATTCTGGGCAACTCAGAGCAGGGAACACCAAGTAAAATGTGGTCGGAGGCCATGCGGGGGAAGGGTGATGCGTGCCGAATATAGACTAGAGACTGAACACAATGGCCACTCAACACCTTTATTGCAAACCACAACACCTAATTAGAGAGAGAGAACAGAAGGGAATGCCCTGCCACAGTGGCAGGGTGGGGTGGGGAGAGATGGGATTGGGGAGGGTGGGAGGGATGCTGGGTTTACTGGTGGTGGAGAATGGGCACTGGTGAAGGGATGGGTTCTCGAACTTTGAAAGAGGGAAACGTGAGCACAAAAATGTATAAATCTGTAACTGTACCCTCACGGTGATTCATTACGATAGCCTCATTTTTATGGAAAAGCTCTGCAGTTGGTGAACTTTGGACAATGAAATGCTATCTCCGTGAGCCGCCCGTTTAAAACCCCTGCCTCTAAGCGAGCAGAAGGAAATCTAATTGAAGGAAATCTTTGTTTCGGTTGCTACCCTCCCCAAAAAAGGGGGTTGCTGCTGAGATAGAACATAGCAGCGGGTTAACATGGCTCCTGACACACACACACACACACACACACACACACACACACACACACACCCCAGATGCAGCATTTGGGGATTTAAGTGGATTCAGAGTCAGTCTGACATCAAGGGCTCAGCAAGATGCTGAAACTGCCACCACATCTCCCCACCCCACACCCTTCTTCTTCCACTCAGCAATACTCAGTCTGGATTTCCCGGCTGAGCTGGTTAAATGGATTTTAATTAATGGCGCCCTGAGGGACACGGGGTGATATTCTAGTGCAAGGAAGAGACTCTCCTGGCTCTGGACGCGGCGGCTCCTTCGCTGCATCACTGTGCTTCATAAACAAGGAAACTGAGTCCGGGCGAAGGACTGGGCCAAGGCCCCAGGTCCTGAGCAACCCTGGCTCAAAGTCCAGTGCTCCGGGCCTCTCTATGACAACCCCACCCTGCTTCCGGAAATGAAGGGGATAGTAGAAGTCAGCTGGCCAGAGTCAGGAAGCCACGGTGTCCCAGACGCATGAAGCAGAAGCGACTTCCGCATGCACTACCCCTGAGTCCTGCCAACAGCTTCCCCCGAGACAGGACATCAGGGGAGAGGGAGGGTTGGCCAGCCCGGGCAGCTCTGGACCAGTGTCCCCACCAGGGCTGCACTGTCAGAGAAGAGAACGTGCCCCCAGGGCATTCGCTGTCCCTTCATCACCATCACAGGGGACCGACATGTCCCCCGAAGTCTGGAGAAACCCGGTGCCTCCCTGGTTCTCCCTGTCAGCCCATCTCCTGCTGCAGCCTTCCCTCACGGGTGCAGAATTCCACTGAGGATTGAGGTGGGAGTCCGGCCATGCGCTCCCACCTTACACCCCAGGCCCACCCTGCTCTCTCCCCCTCTCCCCCGCCACCAGTTCCTTCCTCTGTGTAGCCAAGAAATCCCTCCTCCCCCTTCCTCTTCCAGTGGAAACTCAGAGCCCATCCCCCAAATTACTGCTGATGACATTCAGGGTGCTCCCTAAAATGAACCCGGGTGGACACAGTGCTCCCCCACTCCCCGCTTGGATGTTAACTGAATGCGGTTGAGGCCGTCTCTCCCTTTCTTCTTCCCCGGTACCCAGTGCTCAGTTCCAAATGAAATCGTTCCTGTCGGGTGTAAACAACGATGCAGGCTGGTCCTAAGCTCTGACTTCACCGAGGGCTAACTCTCACCCCGGTGAACCTGGTATTTTAAGGGTACTGAAGAATCATTAACCAGAGGACCAAACAGGATGGCCTCTCAGTATCTGTTATTGCAAACCATAATGCTCATGCACACGCATACACACACACACACACACACACACACACACACACACACACACACACTCCTTGCAGTCACTCTCCCTCTGACTCTTTCCTTCCAAAAGTAGAGAAAGAGTAGAAAGGAAAGTGCCTGCCATAGAGGCAGTGGGCAGGGTGAGGGTGGGGTGGTGGGAGGGGCACTGGGGACATTGGTGGAGGGAAATGTACATGGTGGAAGGATGGGTGTTCGATCATTGTATGCCTGAAACCCAATCATGAAACTTTGCAACTATATCTCATGGTAATTCAATAATAAATAAATAAATACAAGTTTAAAAAATCATGGGGTCAGGGGTATTTTCAATGACCCTCCTAAAAAGGATTTTAAAGTATCTTTTAATCCAGGTAAATACTAGTAATAATAAATTATTATAAAATACAATTAATAATAATGTGGAATTGGGGCTGGAGCGATAGCACAGCGGGTAGGGCGTTTGCCTTGCATGCGGCCGACCCGGGTTCGATTCCCAGCATCCCATATGGTCCCCTGAGCACCACCAGAGGCTCTTCCTGAGTGCAGAGCCAGGAATGACCCCTGTGCATCGCCAAGTGTGACCCAAAAAGAAAATAATAATAATAATAATAATGTGGAGCAGTAGGGCGTTCGCCTTGCACACGGATGACCTGAATTTGATTCTTCCGTCCCTCTCAGAGAGCCCGGCAAGCTACCCAGAGTATCCTGCCCGCACGGCAGAGCCTGGCAAGCTACCCGTGGCATATTCGATATGCCAAAAACAGTAACAACAAGTCTTACAGTGGAGATGTTACTGGTGCCCGCTCGAGCAAATCAATGAGCAATGGGATGACAGTGATACAGTGATACAGTGAAAGGCAATGGTATCTAGCTCAGAGGCTGCTTTTGGAAGAGCTCAGAGAGGCAATACGTGACCAGGATGTGGAGCTTGGTTCTTGACCATGCTTGGTTCTTCCCCTGAAGTAACAGTTCTGGCACTGGGAGCCCTTAACATTCCCCTCAGCACTCATGCTCCCTGAGCCTTGGTCTCCGGGGGGGAAGAACATACCTGGGTGTTGGATAACATTGGCCAGTCCTTTCTCCTCTGCAGCAAGGGGCTTGGGTTGACTGAGTAACACCCCCCACAGTGCCTCTGAAGCACTTTCATTCATCCTCAACTTCTCCTTTGTGCTCTGCTTCCCCTCTCTGTTAGTCTAGAGTAGAGTTATGGCCTTCCCCTTCATTGGCTGTATGACCTGGAAGAAGTGACTGAGTTTTTCTGAGTTTTGCTTTCTTTTTTTTTTTTTTTTTTTGCTTTTTGGGTCACACCTGGCGATGCACAGGGGTTACTCCTGGCTCTGCACTCAGGAATCACCCCTGGCCATGCTCAGGGGACCATATAGGATGCTGGGATTTGAACCCGGCTCGGCCGCGTGCAAGGCAAACGCCCTACCCGCTGTGCTATCTCTCCAGCCCCTGAGTTTTGCTTTCTTATTTGTGAAAATAAAGGTAATGGTGGGCTGGAGAGATAACACAGCGGGTTGGGCGTTTGCCTTGCACGCTGCCGACCCGGGTTCGATTCCTCTGCCCCTCTCGAAGAGCCTGACAAGCTACCAAGAGTATCCCGCCCGCACGGGAGAGCCTGGCAAGCTACCCGTGGTGTATTGGATATGCCAAAAATAGTAACAACAAGTCTCACAATGGAGACGTTACTGGTGCCCGCTCGAGCAAATCGATGAGCAACAGAATGACCATGATAGTGATGATTATTATTATTGTTTTCTTTGGTGCCAGCCTGGCCTGAGCTTAAATTCTGGTTCTGCAATTTTTTTCCTATGTTTTTGTGCAACGTTTTTGTGGTTTTCTGTGTTTTTCATTGTGTTTTTGTGTTTTTCTGTAGTACAATTCTAGGAATTGAACCCAGGGCCTCACCCAGGAGAGGCAAGTGCTCTCCACCGAGCCTCACCCTTGCCTCACTCTGAGAGCACTGACAAGTCTGGAAGCCTCTGAAAAGACAGCAGTCCTAGACAACACACAGGCAACATGGGCTTGGATGTGCGGTATATGCTCATGCGCGCATGTACACACACATGTGTGTGCACACACACACTCCCATGCACACACACATACCCCTTGCAGTCAGTCTCCCTCTGTCCCCTTTCCTTCCACAAGCCCATATTTCTCTCACAGGACTTTCCTTAGCCCCCCTGAAGCTTCCAGGCTTGTATCTGGACCTTTCTAACCACCGTAATCATATCTCCCCACCCTGCACGATCACCAGTCAAATATAACCCCTCCTTACTCTGCTTTCTAGAAGTTTCTCTGGCTCATCTGCTTTAGAAATCCCCAGGGAATCCAGATTCTCCATTCACTGAGACTCGGGCATCCATCAGAAATCGCCCTGTGCAATTTAGGATCCAAACCAGAGGGAAGCTTAAGAAACAAGGCCAGGGGCTGGAGCACAGCAGGTAGGGCATTTGCCTTGCACGCGGCCGACCCAGGTTTGAATCCCAGCATCCCATAGGGTCCCCCGAGCACCGCCAGGATTAATTCCTGAGTGCAGAGCCAGGAGTAACCCCTGTGCAACGCTGGGTGTGACCCAAAAAGGAAAAAAAAACAGAAGAGTATTAAGAAACAAGGCCAGTGTCTGGCCCTACGTAGGTATCCACACTGAGGGTCAGCGGGAGGCTGCTGGAAGCCATGGCAACATGCTGGGCTCTGCGCTGGCCTCGGGGGACCAGCAAGCGTGGCACTTGCTGATTAGAATAAGCCCTATCGTGTCTGCTCCAAATAATGCACCGTTTAAGTGAGTTTTCCGTGTACAGGAGGTCATCACAGGCCCCAGAATAGTCCTCGTGGCATTTGCAAAGGGCCCCACAAAGAGGAGTTTGGATTTAGACCCAGATCTTCCCTTTCCGTGTCTTCCTTCCTGTCTCTGTCTCTCTGTTTCTCCCCCGCCCCTTGCCTTTCTCCCATCCTCGTCTGAATTAGCCTCTTCTCTCTCTCTCTCTTTCCTGTAGGCCAAGAAATTCAAGCTTCCCGGGACCCGCACCACCAGCCGCAAGCCCAGCCGGCGAGGGTCCATGATCAGTCTGTCTCGGACCAGCATGGTGTCCTCCCCCCAGAGCAGCATGGCCTCCATGAACTTCCCTGGCTCGGACGACCACCCAAGCGTGACCATTCAGGCCAAGGACATGGAGGACAATGAATCTTCTTCCACCAAGCCCGAGGAAGAAAACCTCCATCACAGTAAGTGCTCCCTTGGGATCACGACGGTCAGACCTGAAGAACCCCTCCTGCCCCACCACCACCTCGGGGTCCCCTTTTCAGCTTTCTTAAACTTCTTTCACTTTTCCTCAATGGAGCTCAGAGATGGAGAGGAACTACCATCAGCATCAAGGTACCGGATCTTTTTCCATTCCGCTCATGTTTCTTTCAGCAGCTACTATGTGTTTCCGGGGACTAACCGGGCCACTCCAGCAGTGCTCAAAGAGTCACCAGGGCTGCACCAAGCAATGCTCAGAGGACCACATGATTCAGGGAATCAAACTAGAGTGTGCCTCATGCCAGGCGTGCACCATAACCCTTGCACGCTTTCGCCAGTCCTGAAGTTCTCTCTGCATCAGGAAGTCAGAGTCACGAGGCTGTGTCGGTGAGAGGCTCGAGGCCTCACTGTTTTGTTTTGTTTTGTTTTTGTTTTTTGACTTTTTGAGACCACACCCAGCAATGCTCAGAGGTTACTCCTGGCTCTGCACTCAGGAATGACTCCCGGCACTGCTCGGGGTACCATATGGGATGCCGGGGGATCCAACCCGGGTCTGTCCCATGCCAGGACCTACTGTGCTGTCTCTCCGGCCAGGCCTCACTGTTTTTATTCAGTACACCAGGTGTGCATTTTTGGTAGTCATTTTCCACATTGCCTCACCTGTAGCACTTCTGCTAAAATCTCATTGCCTGGGACTTAGCCACAGGCCTATGTTGACTGCAAAGGCTATTGGGAAATTAGGCAAGTAAATACACACACACACACACACACACACACACACACTTTTATGCACCTTTATCTGTTACTGAAGAAAGGGAAAAAGAGTTGTGAACTCCTTGCAGCAATGTAACAAGGGTATCTTAGCCACCTTCAGCAGTCACATAGTAGGTCTACAACAGCCATTAGAGTCCCATTTCTGCTCTAGAACTACAGGCTGGTAAGAAAATCCTTCCACCACCACCTCAGACCCCTTTCCTCTGCTTCCCTCTAGCTATACCTTAACCTCCTTCCCATTTGTCACTGCCTTGACCAAAAAAAAAATAGTGGATTAATTTTCTCTTCCACTGCCTTTTTAAACCTCCTCAAATTGATTCTGAGTTCGTGAATCCTATTTTGAGAGACACACCATACGCCCGAGGTCTCACTTGCAGGGGTAGGCCACATAATGATGTCTTTGTGGATGCAATGACTAGGGACAGCGGGTCCTAACCCCTCTGTGGACTGATCCCCTCCCCAACCGATGGCAGAGGGGATGCCCCAGAAATGAAGGTCCTTGTCCTTCCTTCTGCCCCTCTGGGAGCGCCCAGTTTGGAGAGAGTTGGAGGAGAACCTCTCTTTCATGGCAACCCCCAGCGGTGGGTCCTCTGCCGTCCGTCCCACACTTCCAGCCAGTCCACACAAGAGCAAGAGAAGAGATGGGCTGAGTTGCTCCAGGAAAAGTTTCTTAGATGAGCTAGGGGTGGACGGTGCTGAGGGAAGGAAGTCAGAATCTTTTTCTTGAGGGACATTGTTTGGAAACACAGGTTTGCCGCCTTGTCTGGAGAAATGAGCACAGCATCCACATACTGCCCAGCACACTGGGGACTG
Organism: Sorex araneus; assembly: GCF_027595985.1. Classification (NCBI taxonomy): domain Eukaryota; kingdom Metazoa; phylum Chordata; class Mammalia; order Eulipotyphla; family Soricidae; genus Sorex; species Sorex araneus. The sequence goes on from NC_073310.1 coordinate 9,907,349, forward strand.
AGCTGGTTCCTCGGGAAGAGGGCACCTGTCAAAGGAAACTCTCCCTCCCTGCACCAGTCTCCTTCCCGGAAGGCCTCGAGGAAAACCATGCTCAAGACATGAGTTTTATTTCACACCTACCCAACCTCAGCCACATGGTAGAGTGCTCCACAGTCCCTGATAGAACATTCTAGCTCCCAGTCTCCCACCCTCCCCCTCCTTGTTCCTCTTCAGTCCCTTCTCCCACCAGCAGAGATGGACCAAGGATGAGTCAGAGGCTAAGACAGCCCCAGACAAATCTGAGTCCAGAGAAAGACCCAGGGCATGCTCTGCCTCCCAGACCTCAGGTCCTGGGGTCACTTCCCAGCAAAGCCATGTCCACCTCGGGCCTGGGCATCCCTACACATGCCTGTTACCTGAGCACCTCAAACCTCCTTCACTCCCCTCAGATCTGCAGAAGCTCCTGGAGCTGGTCCGGGAAGATGCCCACCGGTGTGTCATGATGGAGGCTGAGTCTCTGAAGAAAGTGCCCAGGTGTGTGTGCGAAAAGTGTGGCAGTGAGCTGGAGCGATAGCACAGCAGGGAGGGCATTTGTCTTGCATGTGGCCAACCAGGGTTCGATCCCCAGCATCCCATAGGGTCCCCTGAGCACCACCAGGAGCAATTCCTGAGTGCAGAGCCAGGAGTAACCCCTGTGCATCGCCAGGTGTGACCCAAAAAGGAAAAAAAAAAACAGTGTGGCGGTACAACACATATGTTTGGTGGCCATGAGCCCCCACCCCCCACTCCGGACTGGCCGCTGCCACCAATGGAGGCCTGAAGAAGGGAACAGGGCCACTGAGCTGGTTGGTGATCAGTCACCGTTTATTCCTCTCTCCATCCTATTCTAGTGTCATCCTCTGCCTCCCTTCCAGTCTCACCAGTCCAATTTCCCCCTGCTCCTTATTCCCATCTCCTCACGCCCCTTGTCACAGCCATAGTTAAAAAAAAAAAAAAGATGGGGCTGGAGCAATAGCACAGCAGGGAGGGCGTTTGCCTTGCATGCGGCCAAACTGGGTTCGAATCCCAGCATCCCATATGGTCCCCTGAGCACCGCCAGGGGTAATTCCTGAGTGAAGAGCCAAGAGTAACCCCTGTGCATCACTGGGTGTGACCCAAAAAAAAAAAGCAAAAAAAAAAAAAAAAGAAAGGTTGGGGGTAACAGTTACACATAGCTGAAGAGCACAATCAACTTATGTAAAGCCCTTCCTTCAGGGGAAGCTCTTCTAGGACAATATCTCATCCGACTAGGAGGTCACCCAGGGTGGAATCCCATCTAAGGCATATTACTTTTCTCTTCCCTTAGCCAGTATTCATGTGAACAGTTATCTTAAATTTACTTCTTAATGATATTTCTAGTCATTTTGTATGGACACAGTAAGAGATTTACCAAACGTAAAGGGTGCCTCTCTTGCTGGGTACATCTCACTGTATATTCCAGACTAGAGTCCTCAAGCCAGATTCATCCTTCCTAACCCCAGTAGGGTCCTTGTCCAGTTACTTCTTTTTGGGTCATGACAGAGTTGGTCCATGACCATGCTCATAAATTATTGTAAGTTTTATGGTGGTTGGCCTGTCCCTTTTCAAAGTCAGGGTAGCTTGCAGCTTGCCCTAGCCCCATCCAAGACTCTTCACCGGGACCCTTTTTGGGGGTGCTAGGAACTAAGGGTAACTGAGGCTTAAGTTGAGTAAATATAACAGATGCCCAGGAGTCAATATGATTTGGAGTCAATTAACTTCTCAAGTAACAAGAACATGGCATCAATTGGCTTCCTGTGTCGGTGCACAAAGGACATTGCTCGGAAGTAAACTGCAAAGAACACAAAGGAAATAGAAAAGCAGTATTTCACTTACAAATACAAAATCCTTACAAGTCACAATGTCTGATTAGGGGAACTGAGTGATTAATAGAGAAGGGAAGCAGAGCACAAAGGAGAAGTTGAGGATGAATGAAAGTGCTTCAGAGGCACTGTGATGGGTGTTACTCAGTCAACCCAAGCCCCTTGCTGCAGAGGAGAAAGGACTGGCCAATGTTACCCAATACCCAGGTATGTTCTTCCCCGCCTGGAGACCAAGGCTCAGGAAGCATGAGTGCTGAGGGGAATGTAAAGGGCTCCCAGTGCCAGAACTGTTATTTCAGGGGAAGAACCAAGCACGGTCAAGAACCAAGCTCCACATCCTGGTCACGTATTGCCTCTCTGAGCTCTTCCAAAAGCAGCCTCTGAGCTAGATACCATTACCTTTCACTGTATCACTGTATCACTGTCATCCCGTTGCTCATCGATTTGCTCCAGCAGGCACCAGTAACGTCTCCACTGTAAGACTTGTTGTTATTGTTTTTGGCATATCAAATATGCCATGGGTAGTTTGCCAGGCTCTCCCATGCGGGTGAGATACTCTGGGTAGCTTTCCTGGCTCTCCAAGAGGGGCAGAGGAATCGAACCCGGGTCAGCCGTGTGCAAAGCAAACACCCTACCCACTGTGCTATCACTCCAGCCCACCATTACCTTTACTTTTACAAATAAGAAAGCAAAACTCAGAAAAGCTAAGTCACTTCTTCCAGGTCACACAGCTAATGAAGGGGAAGGCCATAACTCTACTCTAGATACAGGGGAACGGGGGAGGGGTGGGGAGCTAGAGAGCAGGATGAGGCTATATTCAGCAGTGTTCAGGGTCTATTCCTGGCTCTGTGCTCAGGAGTAACCCCTGGCAGTGCTTAGCGGATTGTATGTGGTATTAGAAACTCGAAACAGGCTCAGGTTCATACAAGGCAAACAACCCCTGTACTGTCTCCCCAGCCCTCGACTCCAAATCTTTCCACTTCCGAGAAGTCTTCTCCTCACAGCTCTGCCATGTGCTTTCCAAGAACCCGAAGATGAGTCCATCATTATCTCCCCCAACTGGGACCACACCTTGTGGCATCTGAGGGCAGGGGACCACTCACAGCAGTGCAGGGGATTGAACGCAGCTGCTGTCACATGCTAGGCTTATACTCTACCCCTTGAGCTATCCCCCAAACCTAGGTCATTCATTCTTCCCATGAATTCTTCCAGATAAGCTTGCACTCTGTGCTTGCGGTGGTCAGACATGCTCAGAAGTGAGTAAGAGAGCAATGGAAGCATCCAGTCAAGACTGGGTGAAGTGGGACTGGGAGTCAAAGAAATTTCCTCCAAAAAAGAAGATTTTTTTTGGCTGAGAAGCTGGAGGAAGCCTGAGAAAGAGCCACCCGGCCAAAGTTGGAGGGCAGAGATGAATATTCCAGATGGTGCCTGACCAAGCATGGTCAAAGGGACTATGGCCCCTTTAAGGAACCTCTGTATGGACCGGAGTGATAGTATGAAGGGTAGGGCATTTTCCTTGCATGCAGCCAACCTGGGTTCGAGCCCCGATCCCTGGCATCCCATAGGGTCCCCCAAGCACCACCGGGAAGGAGTAATTCCTGAATGCAGAGCCAGGAGTAACCCCTGAGCATCACCGGGTGTGACCCAAAAAGCAATAAATAAATAAATAAATAAATAAATAGATAGATAAATAGATAAATAAATAAATAAAAGAAACATCTGTGTGTCTGGGGGCCTTGCACACAGGCCTCTGGAAGATTCCAAGGCTCCTCCAGCATTTCATCGACCTTTGTAGCAGGCTTATCGGGGTAGATTCGAACCCTGGGAGCCCTCCTCCTGGTGGAAAGCCATGTCCGCCAAGCTCAGGGCCTCTCAGAGCCTCCAAGGGCATGTACGCAAGAAGCAGACAGACAGAGACCCTGTTCCGAGTGCGGCTCCCTCATGAGTAAGCAAATTACTCTGGGAAAATAAATGAGGCACTCGAAGAGGTTCATCATCGCCTTCAGCCTACTGGGATGCCGGCGATGACTTATTGGTTGTTGTTATTACCGTAATTACAGTTCACCAAGCACTCTCCAGCGCACCAGCCCCCACCTCCGCCTGCTCGCGATGGATCTGCCGCGGCTGCTTCAACATGCCTTGGGGGCCCCAAAGACAGTGACCCCAGGGGACAATGATGGCCCTTAAGATCCCTGCTGCTGGGCTTGCATTGTCAGCAGTAGAGGCGGGTGTTGAGGAAGGATCGAGGCCAGAGGGGCCCCTGCTGTGTCAGAACTGCCTGCACAACGCTGGCTTTGGCGTCAGACTGACACGGGTTCCTACCTGGTGCTTCTCAATCAATCTTGCCCTCAGCTCCAGGGTGCTCATCTCTAACATGGGATCTTGGGGTATCAAAGCATCGACCTTTGCACCAAACCGACTCATGCCCACCTCCATCCCCCCTCATTCCCTTGCTCCGTGACATCAAGCAAAAGGCTTCACCTCTCCGGACCAGGGCCAATAGCACAGCAGGGAGGGCACTTGCTTTGCATGCGGTTGACCCAGATTCGATCCCCGTCATTCCACAGGATCCTCAGGGCACCACCAGGAGTAATTCCTGAGTGCAGAGCCAGGAGTAACGCCTGAGCACCGCCGGGTGTGACCCTCCCCAAAGAAGCAAAAAAAAAAAAAAAAAGCTTCACATCTCTGACCATAACTCCAGTTCTATAAAGTGAGGGTCCTTGGCCAGCTCATCCCGAAGACATCATCCCTGCAAAGGGTCATCATCGGAATGGGCACAGTGCCTACTGGGATGAGTCATCCTCACATCTTTCTGCATTAAACATACTAGCACATGCGGGGCGGGTGGGAAGCCTTCAATAAATACGGGCGGAGCAGGGCGGGGGTGATGTCGGCTGCTGCTGCTTCCATTTCACCTTCATGGGGGCTGGAGCAATAGCACAGTGGGTAGGGAGTTTGCCTTGCATGTGGCCGACCCGGGTTCGAATCCCAGCATCCCATATGGTCCCCTGAGCACTGCCAGTAGTAATTCCTGAGTGCAGAGCCAGGAGTAACCCTGTGCATCGCCAGGTGTGAGCAAAAAAGCAAAAAAAAAAAAATCTATTTCACTTTCAGGGCTATGTTGCCTCACCATTACCCTGGACATCTGCCTAGCCCTAATGGGAGAGAGAAATAGCCGGGAGCTGCGTGAATAAGGTCACCCAAGACAAAAAAGCACCTTGGGAGATCCTGCTTCTCACAAAACTCAACCTGCGTACACCTTAAGGACGGAGCAAGCTAGCCAGAGAGCAAACACCAATGTCCCACCCACGTCCTCTCCTCTGAGATCGAACCCTCCCTGACAGCCAGCTCCCACACAGCAGGACTCAGAGGGCGGGAAAAACTCCAGAAACAAACAAATGATAGGTGGGGGTGCAGAGAGGAAGTGGACCATCCCAAGACAGTGTCCCCTGGGAGGATGGCCTTATCCTTAAAGCCACCTAGCTGTAGTTCTTCAGCATTTCTGAAGGCGAGCGTGGGCTGCGGTGCTCAGGAATGTTTTCATCTTCCCCCAGAGCCAAGGGAGTAAGCATGATCTCAGCGCCTGCTGAGAGACTCAAAGGCTTGCTGGGAGATTCAAAGACTCTGGCCCCCTGCATCAGAAGTGTGTGTGTGTGTGTGTGTGTGTGTGTGTGTGTGTGTGTGTGTGTGTGTGGCTTATACTCCACTTCTGGGATCCCACTGCGCTGTATCCAGATCTCTGTGCACTCGGGTCAGGAAGCTCTATTCCAAGAAACCAACCTCTTCGTGGACACTCACCGCTGTAGACAGGGGACTGTCCTCCCTCCAGCCTTGGGAGGGGTTTGGGGGGTGCAGCGCTTGATTCTCTCCTTGCTTTGCAGCATCACGGCAATGCTCAGGCAAACCAAAAGTGATTCTATCAACAAAGACATGCAGACCACAATCAAGTCAAGGTAGGATGGCCTGGGGGGGCCCTGAGGGGGGTCTGTGGTGGAGAGGGAGGGTGCAATCAGCCCAGGTCATTCATTTCAGAGATGCTTCTCACCCAACAGTACAACTTGGGGCAGGGCTGGGAGTGTTTTTTCCTTCTCACTGGAAATACCTTAGGTCCCAAGGTTGGGGAGTTCCCAGGAGTGTAGGTGGTAAGCTAGAGAAATATAATCAGATAGAGACCATCATCATCATCATCATCCTGTTGATCGTCAAATTTCTCGAGCGGTCTCAGCAACCTCTCCATTCGTCCTATCCCTGAGATTTTAGAAGCCTCTCTCTACTTGGCCTTCCCAATGATGCCTCATTGGAGGCTCTTTCAGGGTCAGGGGAATGGGACCCAGTTGTTGCTGGCTTTGGCATATAAATACACCATGGGAAGCTTGCGAGGCTGTCCCATGTGGGCAGGAAACTCTCAGTAGCTTGCCAGTTTCTCCCATAACATTTCAAATTTCCCTGGAGAGAAGGGGTGCCATGAGGGTGTTAAAGGAGGCTCCCTTCCCCTCTTACTGGGGTAACTTGTGCGGGAGGCAGAGGTCTACCCCCAATTCATTTATTCACCCTCTTGTGCCAGGAGTCATGCTAGACTGGGGTGGGGGGGAGGGGAGGCATCTATAAGCAAAACAGATGCAAGTGCCCCCTGAATCTGGTAAGATTCATCTATGTGGAGGTCCTGACAGTTGTTTGTCTCATGGACCCTTGGACCATCTGAGAAAGTCTTTGGACTCCTTTCAAGGGGGAAAAATATTCTTTTAAAAGCAAACTATAAGTTGTAAAGGTTTACAAAGAAATCTATAGTAAGACAGATAGGATATTGCAAGCAAATGTGGGCTATGGTAAAATATGAACTTTCTTAGTGATGTGTTCCATAATAAGACTTAGCAGCAGGTCCAATAACGACTACGATTTTGGATTGGTATCGAGTGTAAATGATTTTTCAAAATATCTCCCACGATTGTAATGTGATAGGCCCATACTTCTGATTTCCATTTCCGCTGAAGGCTAGTGAAAATAAAGGTGTACGTTTTTCTTGCACCCTCATTCATCAGTTCCAAGAATCCTGCCCCTTGGTTAGGAACAAGCCTAGCAAGAGAGTTGTGCATTTATTAAATAGTCCCACAGAGCAAACCAAATCATTGTGCTTGTGAAAAGTGTTTTGAAGGGCATGGATGGATCTCTGGATGGATGTTGAGCACGAGGGACCTAAACAAGACTAAGTCAGTATGAGCACCAAAGGAATAAAAGGAGTCCCTAGCCCACACCTAGAAAAGGTGGGAGCAGTGTTCCAAGCTGAAGAAACAGCATGTACAGAGAACCTGAGATAAGAGAACATTTAGCTGTTCTAGCAAAAATTCCAAGAGACGGGGATATTAGTCAGGCAAAAGGTCTTTGTGATTTATGTCTGTTGGTTGGTTTGTTGATCACCCATGAGTCACATGGGAAGAACCATATCTCGAGGGTGAAAGTAAAAGCCAATAGGCTCTCCCCAAAATGTCCTTTTAAGGGGACAGAGAAATAGCACAGTGGGTAAGGTGCTTGCCTTGCATGTGACCAACCCAGGTTCATTCCCCACAGAATGCCCTGAGCACCACCAGGAGTGATTCCTGAGTGCAGAGCCAGGAGTAAATCCTGAGCATTGCTGAGTGTGGCCCAAAACGCCAAGAAAAAAAAAAAGTAATCTTCAGGGGTGTGGGAAACTGGTTCAAGCACAAGGCCCTGTGGGTCCCTGTGTCCCAGCTAAGTGAGCCAAGGGCTTGTTTGTCGCCTACCAAGCCCAAACCTCTCAGTCCAGGGCTATCCACTTCTGGGGACAGGGGCAACGCAAAGGGTCCTCCCCTATCCAAAGTGTCCTGGAAGCATTTCCTAACACAGCTGCATAGTCCTCAATCCCAGTAGAGGTGGGTCAGCCACACAGCACAGGAATATCAGAAATAACCTCACCCACTGGCACCACACAACAACAGAAACAGCTGAGTCGGTCTTTCTTAGCACTTAGAGATGAGTAGAGAAGAGCATGAAAGAAGCTGGTAGACGCTGGATCTGAAGGCGCCTGTCAATAAAGGCTGTCTCTGACCTCAGAGACAAACCATTTAAGTCAGAAGCAGATTGGGGAAGGGAGGGGAAGCAAGGAAGCTTCACACACGCACACACACACACACACACACACACACACACACAAGAGTGGAGGGGGAGAGGGAGCAAGGAAGCTTCACACACACACACACACACACACACAAGAGTGGAGGAGGAGAGGGAGCAAGGAAGCTTCACACACACACACACACACACACAAGGGTGGAGGGGGAGAGGGAGCAAGGGAGCTTCACATACACACACACTCACACAAGGGTGGAGGGGGAGAGGGAGCAAGGGAGCTTCACACACACATGTGCACGCACGCGCGCGTGAGCGCTCACACACACATACACACACACGAGTGGAGTGGGAGAGGGAGCAAGAGAGCTTCACGCACACTTGCACGCACGTGCGCGTGAGCGCTCACACAAACACACACACACACACACACACACACACACACACACACACACACACACACACACCCTCTTCAAGAAACCCAAGCCAGCGAAAGTCACAGCAGGGAACCACCCCCAGGGACTTCAATCATTCAATCAGCCCTCACCTAGAAAGTGTCAGAGCACAGGAGGAATGAATCGACAACACATGAGGAGAGTGACCATCCAAGCGAAGGTGCAGGCCCACAGACAGGGGTGGGGGTCGCAGGGAGGGCCAGGGTTGGGCTCTGAGCCCAGCTCTGCCGGTCTCCAAAGTCAAGCGCAGAAACGGGTGTTCAACTCAATAGCGAAGTTCAGAAGCATCTCTTCAAGTGAAGAGAGGGTCTGGGGAAAGGAATGCTGAAGACAATAGCCATTCCTGTCTCTGGGCCCTGGACTTGGCCTGGGGTTAGCCGCTCACGAAGGTGAGGAGAAGGAGGAAAGGGGAGGAGGCAGAAAGAGTCTAAAACGAGCTGAAGCTCCAAAGGGAGAAACAACTTTATTTGTTTTGCTTTGTTTTGTTTTTGATGGTCTTGTTCTTTTTGTTTGTTTAATTCCCTGTTGAATCACCATGGGATACAGTAACAGAGCTGTGCATGGTCGGGTTTCAGCCACACGGCGTCCCCACACCCATCTCTCCACCAGTGTACATTTCCCAGCCCCCATGTCCCCAGTTTCCCTCCTGCCACCCTCCCCACAACCTGTCTCGATGTTTTCTTCTCTCTCAAAAAAGGCCTTGAGAAGGTGCAGGAGAAATAAGGGGGGGCTTGTTGGCTGGGGGTCCAGTAAAAGCAACAACCAAGATGTGGGGGAAATACAGCCTGAGAAACCTCCCTTACTGGAATCCAGGCCGCTGGCGGATGTCACGGGGGCCTAGAGCTACCCTCTGGATGAAAAGCTGTCATGGCATAACCTGAAACTGTCCCTACGTGTTTCAGCGACAGGTCTATCAGCACAAGTGCAGACAGCCACTCCCAGCTAAGCCAGAGGAAGGGCAAAAGGTAAGTGAGGCAGGCGATGGAAGGAGACCAGGTAAGATGGCGGCCACACGCCCTGTGATCCCAGGGGTATGGATGTAACTGCTGCAGACCAAACTCCCTGGTGCCAAGGGACTTCTGGGGCAAGAGGCTCATGACCGCAGTGCCAATCCACCACGCAGATGGTGGCATCAAGCCTTGCCTTTGGCCTGGGGTGGGTTGACGCATAGTGTATGCATTGTCTTGCTTATGCCTCAAACTCACCCCGGAAGGCTGGAGTAGTACGGAACCTCACCAAGGAGCTCCTTTAAGAATGCCTCCTGGGACCAGAGCAATAGCACAGCTGGTAGGGCATTTGCCTTGCATGCGACCAACCCGGGTTCGATCCCCAGCATCCCATATGGTCCCCCAAGCACCGCCAGGAGTAATTCCTGAGTGCAGAGCCAGGAGTAATCCCTGACATCGCTGGGTGTGACCCAAAAAGATAAAAAAAAAAAAAAATGCCTCCTGGCAGGTCAGCTCCATGGCTTGGAAACCGGCCTCACATGCTGGGGTTTGAAAAGGCAGCTCAGATGGAGAAGGGAACACCAAGTAAAGGATGTTGGGAGGACCCACTCGGGTTGAAAGACGCGTGCCGAAAGTAGACTATAGACCGAACACGGTGGCCGCTCCATACCCCTAGTGCAAACCACCACACCCAAAAGAAGAGAGAACAACAGGGAATGCCCTGCCACTGAGGTGGGCCAGGGTGGTGAGGGATGGGGTGGGAGTGGTGGGAGGGTTGCTGGGAACATTGGTGGGGGAGAATGGGCACTGGTGGAGGGATGGGCAAATGATCATTGTATGACGGTAATGCAAACATGGAAATTCATAAGTCTGTAACTGTACCCCATGGTGATTCACAAATAAATAAATAAATAAATAAATAAATAAATAAATAAAAAAGAATGTCTCCTGGGAAGAGGGTGGAGAGATAGTACAGTGGGTTAGGGGCTTGCCTTGCACATGGCTGACCCTGGTTCTATCCCCAGCACCTCCTATGTCCCCCCCAAGCCCCACCAGCAGTGATTCCTTGAGTGCAAGGCCAGGAGTAAGCCCTGAGCATCACTGGGCATGACCCAAATCCCCACCCACCCCCCAAAATAAGTCTTCAGGCTGCTAAGCCCTGGGAATGAGAGCGTGCCAAGAGAGTGTGGAGAACCCACTGCAGATAAGCTTGGGGCCCAGGGAGGTTGGCCTCCTGGTTCTGTCCCTCCAGCTGCGTCCCTCAAGCCCTTCTTCTCCTCCTCGCCAGCAGCCGCGCGCAGGACATCACCCAGTCCAAGAGTGGGGTGTGCAACATGTTGAGAGCCAAGTTCTTCAGTGTGGCCCAGGAGGCCGGCTTCTGTCTGCAGGACAAGATGGAAGTCTTCATGAAGTAAGAGTGCCCACTGTCCCCCCACCTGGCACCTGTGACGTGCCCAGCTCGGGTTCTAGCAGGAAATTAGGAGGGCAGTGCCCGAAGCTCACTTAGTCTCATGGGAAATAGGGGCAGAAACGAAACAACTGAAGCAAGAACTGAAATAACTAAATCGCAGGCACAAATGATCATCATTGCCCCCCCCGCCCCGCAGAAAGAGAACAGGGATGGGTGAGAGAGAGGGAGGGAAAAACAAAGACAAGAACATAGGGACTTCCTGTAGGCCAGGCAATCCAGAAAGACTTCTCTTTGGTGGTGATTTTTAAGACCGGAGTCAGACAGATGGAGGAGTTGGGGTGGAGTCAGACAGATGGAGGAGTTGGGGTGGTATGATGAGCCGGCGGGAGGGCATTCCGGGCCCCCGGATAAAGAGACCCACAGCAGAGAGAGAGGGAGCCCGGAAACAAGGCCTGGGAGAGAGACGCAGCAGGCAAGACCTCTCAGCACAGACGTGACCGCCAGCATTCAGGGCTGGAACCACATCCAAAGAGCTCCCACTGTCCTCCTCTCGCCCACACCCTGACTGCAGTGCTCATGCCTCCCCGCCCCGGGCACTTATCCATACCAGGATCCAAGTGCCTGCCTGCATCTTTGCCCTGTCCTCCTCCCCGCACAAAGGAAACAGCTGCTCTGGGACTCAGATTTGGAGGTGGCGTCCCTCCTCCTGAGAGACCCAGTCTGGTGAGAGAAGGACGCCATAGGTTGCCGTAAGGGCTGGTGAGGGCCAATGTGGGAAAAAAAATACATTTCATACTCTATGCCACTGATTTATAAAAAGAGCAGCAACCACATGGTGTAGAGTAGAAGGCAACTGAGATATATATATATATATATGTATATATATGTATATATATATATATCACAAATCACTAAATCCCCATTAATTGTCAATTTCTCGAGCGGGCTCAGTAACCTCTCCATTCGTCCTTTCCCTGAGATCTTAGAAGTCTCTCTCAACTCGGCCCTCCCAATGATGTCGCACTGGAGGCTCTTTCAGGGTCAGGGGAATGAGATCCAGCTTGTTACTGGATTTAGCATATGAATACACCATGGGAAGCTTGCAAGGCTGCCCCATGTGGGCAGGAAACTCTCAGAAGCTTGCCAGTTTCTCCCAGAGGGAGATATTGCTTCTGGGAGCTTGCTTTTAAGTCTCTGGGTGCTGACTGTTGATGGGATTACACACACCTGGGTTCCTCTGCCGGTACCTTCATGCATGAGGCCCATCCGAACGTGTGGAGAGGGGCCTCGAGCATGGCTGTAGCTAGGTTCCAGTGGTCTTTGGCCGCCGGGAGCTCTGCTCGGTGTGGGGAGGGAAGCTGGAGCCCATCCCCTCCGAGGGGCCCCGGGGAAGATAGCCAGGCGTGCGGGCAAGAGACTCTCTGATATGTATATATATCATTTGTATCACTTGTCATCCTGTTGATCTTAGATTTGCTCAAGTGGGCACCAGTAATGTCTCCATTTGTCCCTGTTATGTGCTAGTGTAGCCCAATGATATCTGCTCGCTCTGGGAACAGGAAGAGCCACAAACCGTTCAAACTCAGTACATCAAATATATATATATATATATATATATATATATGTATATGTATATATATGTATGTATTTGTATATATATACATATATGCACAAAAGGCCCAACCTATAGCAACATGTTACTAATCTCTTATACAAGGGCTTAATAGCTCTAGGGTGAGATACAACAATCCTCACACACTTTCCTCTAAGGAAACTTTTTTTGGATCATTTCTAACAGATTACTCATAACAAGCAATACAAAATAAATTATTTAGCACCTGCTTTGGGGGCAGGCTTTGGTGGTGGTAGGAAAATTCGAAATAACAGTGGTGGAAAGGTGTAATGGTGTTGGGATTGGTGCTGGAATATTGAATGTAATAAATTATTATGAACACTTTATTAAAATATTTTTTTAAAAAAAATCAAATGAGGAAGGGAAAGTTAGGTGGTGAGGGCATGGAGGAGAAATGTAACTGTGAGTGGAACTCTGGGGAAGCTAAGTGACTGGTGTGTGGGGCTTATTAAACAATACATTTGTGAATGTGGGAAATGATCCAAAATAAAAATTCAAAGGAAAAAGAAAAGAAAAGAAGCAGGAACCAACAAGCAGGAGAAAGGGGGGTCTGGTGGAGCTGGAGATAGCAAGCAGAAAGGTCTTCCTGCTTCATTATTTTAAGAGCATTTGTAAAAAGCAGCGATGGGCTGGAGCGATAGCACAGTGGGTAGGGCATTTGCTTTGCATGCAGCCGACCTGGGTTCAATTCCCCCGTCCCTCTCAGAGAGCTGGCAAGCTATGGAGAGTATCCCTCTTGCACAGCAGAGCCTGGCAAGCTCCCTGTGGTCTATTCAATATGCCAAAAGCAGTAACAACAAGTCTCACAATGGAGACCTTACTGGTGCCCGCTCGAGCAAATCAAGGAGCAATGGGAGGAGAGGGCTACAGTGCAGTGCTTTAAAAAGTAACAATACTTCGGGGACACTTGCTGTGTAACACTAGTAAAGGTCCCTAAAGAGGTGGGGGAGGAAGAGGGTCTTCGGTAATCAAATCACATTTGACCCCATTTCCCTTCAAGACACAGAGCAGCATCTCCCCAAACCCCGTCAGCCATGGCTGAAGAACTTTGCATTTATCTGTAGTTGATCTTCACAGCAATCCTCTGGGGTCGGGGCTACTATTTGACCCACCTTATTTGTTTTAACTTCTTTTTTTTTTTAGTTGAATCACTGTGAGATACAATTACAAAGCTTACGTGTTTGAGTTTCAGTCATACAATGACTGAACACCCATCCCTCCACCAGTGCACATTCCCCACCACCAATGTCCCCAGTATACCCCCCATCCAGACCCTCCCCCTGCTTCTATGACAGACAATTTCCCTCTTACTCTCTCTCTCTCTCTACTTTTGGGCATCATGGTTTGCAATACAGATACTGAGAGGTCATCGCATTTGGTCCTTTGTCTACTTTCAGCACACATCTCCCATCCTGATGATTCCCTCCAACCATCATTGACTTAGTGATCCCTTCTCTATCCCAGCTGCCTTTTCCCTGAGCTCATGAGACAGGCTTCCAACCATGGAGCACTCTCCCTGGCCCTTGTCTTTGACCCACTTTAGAGATGAGGAAAGGAGACACAAACATGCCTCCTCTCAGTGGTTCAGCAGGAGCGATGGCTGCTAACCTAGAGAGTCCCACAGGAAAAGTCAACAGGAAGACAGCTCAGGGGAAGCCACAGCAAGGATGCAGGGTGCTGTGGGCCAGGTGTGGCTAGTCAGTGGGAGTGGCTCAAGCTTCGGGTGCTGGCTAGATGCTCAAAGACCTGGGGGTCAGCTCATAGAGAGTCCTACTGGTCCAGTGTGGAGGTGAGACATTCTCAGAGATTTGGGTTTATGAGACCAAGCATAATCTACTGGGAGAATAGAGACGGGGGAAGGATGGAGAAGACTCTGGAAAGCATTGTAGGTGCCGAATAGTCTACGGTCCTGGAGGGTATCTACTCAGAGATCTTTATCCTGAGCCAAATAGGAAACCAGGGCTATGTGTTCTATTGATGATATAAAGACTCCTGAAAGGCAAGGGCATTTGCATAAGATGATGCACTGAGTGGAAAAGAGGAACTAGCAGGCTGGCACCAAGCCCAGGACTCTGCACACATTACATGATTTCATTCTTACCTCATGGAGCTAGAAACCATTACCCCCTTCCCTCTTACCTATGAGAAAGCCATGTCAATGCCATTAAGAGTTCGGAGAGAAATGACAGGAGTTAGCAAGGAAAGAGGATTTCAGGACCTTGGAGAGAATTCTGCGAGACCCCGTGAGGTCACCCAGACTGTAAATGAACCAATGGCTGATGGGGGGGTAAGAAGCTTGGGAAGGAAAAGGTAAACTTGAACTCCTATCCCAGGGGAAACTGGGATGTTACAGGGTAGGAGACCTCATTCATTCTTCCTCTTCCTCACGCCACCCGTGACGCAGACGCCAGGAGGAGCGAGGCATCCAGAAGTTCCATTCCTTCGTTGTTGTCTCCAATTTTCAAAAGGACTTGGGAAAAATGAGACGACGGGTCCCCATGCTGAAAGGAGATGCGCAAGAGATTGCAGATCACTGGTAAAGAGGCTGAGAGCCAGACAAGGGGGTCCCTGGAGAGCTGAGGGCGGAAGAGGGTCTGAGGTGATTAAATCACGCTTGAGGGTCTCGGCTTAAGAGGATGGTCCAATCACAGAAAGTTTAGCATTACTGCCCTATCACCAAGATCACCTATCTCCAGCTCTGCTTTGCCCCGGTCCAATCCCAATCAAGGCTAGATGCTGCGGTTAGGATGACTTGATAAAGCATAGATGACACTTTCTGTGTCTAGGGCTCATGTGACTAGGAGGACGAGTGAGGCTCAAGGTCGAACACCCGGTGCTGGCTGACACCCTGTTCTTGCCAACTTTGCCCAGATACTCCCTCTTTCGAGGCTTTGCTTCTGGGGTGCTTTGCAAGGTCAGGTCTTATGTGCCCCAGTATCTGTCACCATGCTCCAGAGACCCCGTTTCCCTTCTAGACACAGAGCGGCAGCCCCTCCAAACTCTATCTGATTCCCAAAACACCATGTATGGAGCACAGCCAGGCAAAGAATCCACTGGGTTTCTGAGCCACAATCATCCATCCTGCTGTGTCTTCCATACTCCCCTTCAGTCCTGGGTGAGGCAAACCATCCTGAAAGTATCTGTAGATAATAAAGTCACGGGAGGGAACATGTCTTCTAATCTCTTAAGGAGCCAAAGCCAGGCAGGCATGTGGGAGGAGCACTGTGCCCCAGCAGGGGGTGATAAATATAACAGAAGGCAACATGAATAGAGAGATTGTAGGGTGGCTCGTCCCAAGAAATATTCACAAATTATCTATTTTGCTCCCCACAAAAATAATCCTAAAGGGTGCCTACTCCCCCCCATTGCAAACAGAGAAACTGGGGGTGTTAGCCTCTTTATGATCTGCCTCCGTGCTCATCTGCAATACAGAATTGGGGTCTGGCCTTAAGGAACTCCCACCAGGCATGATAAATAAATTAAGACCTAAAAGTAAGGTGGAAAAGTTTAACTGTTCCCAGAATTCCCTCCAGGTTTTGGATTGGGGGCCACCCTGGGGGTGCTCAGGATTTATTCCTGGGTCTGTGCTCAGAGAGCATTCCTGACGTGATCAGGAGACCAGATGTGCCGCCTGGGCTCAACCTGGGGCGAGTGGGCTGAAGAGATGGTACGGGGTGAAGGCAGTTGGCATGCACACTACCAAGCCCCGTTCAGTCCCTGGCATGAGTACCCCCAAAAGGAAGTCCTGACCTAGGAGTAATGCTAGAGTACCAGGTATGGCTCCCCGAAACAAAAATCATTAAGATAGGGGCTAGAGAAATAATACAGCAGATAGGGCGCTTGTCTTGCAAGCAGCAAGCCCAGGTTCAATCCCCAGCACCCCATATGGTCCCCTGGGCCCCACCAAGAGTGATCTCTAAGTGCAGAGCCAGAAGTAAGCCCTGTGAGCACTGCGGGGTGTGCCCCCCCAAAAAAAAACAATAATTAAGGCCAGGATCAACTGCATGTAAGGCAAGTACCTTACCCTTTTACTCCCTCTCCAGCCCTATCTCTAGGACTTTAAGGAAGTAGAATGAGTGCTTTATAAGGAGACATAAATATATACATATATGTGTGTATATATGTAGATGTATCATATATTAAAATATATCACAAGTATCATTAAAAATAGTCCCAAACATATGGTGGATGATCAATTTCTTCCTCAACTAATTATATATATATATTTATATGAAATTAGTTATTTTGATTTACTAACCAAACTCATTATATATACACATATATAATGAGAAAGCCTTTTGGAAGATTCCCAATCTTGTTGCCTTAAGTTTTGATCATGCCTAAACATACCCCAGATTAGAACCTTATTGTTCCCAAGGATGGATTCCCCAAAAGAGCCTCACACATGGTCATAATTGTTGTAAACATTCTCAAAACCCATTGAACCATACAACATTGTGGCCCAAGTTTACTCATTGTCAGGAACCCAGAAACACACACACACACACACACACACACACACACCCCACCGTCCTCATCATGTCTAGCCATCACCCTTGCCATCACCAGCAGCAAGAGCATGCCCATCTTGCATGAGAGCCTCTTGCATCCTAGAAAATGCACCCGTGTCCTCTCCGGCCTGATTCAATCGCAGGAGAGCAGCCTCCGCATCCCCTGCTTCTAATTTTTCACATTCTCCGGGTGATATACAAGTCACACCGGCCTCCCTTCCCAGCTTGCCTTTCATTTGTTCTTCCTGTAAAATGCCACTCACACTCCCGCTTTTACCAGCCCTAAAAATAAAGCCTCGATAGATACAGGATGATCTCTCCCCTCTGAGACTCAAAGCAAAGTAGCAACAAGGGGGCAAAGGCGGCACAAGGGAGAAGAACTCTACATAATTGAGTTGGGCAGGTTTAAACGGAGGGGCGTTGGGGTTCTTGGGGGAGGGAGACGGGTATGCTGGTGATGCAGGCAGAGGGGGTTAGAATCATGTGCCTGAGAAATCATCATTAACAGTATTGTAAATCACAGAATCTCAATCAATTTTTAAAAATTCAAACGAAATAAATAATCAAGCTAAGGCCTTGAGCCCTGTCCATGTAGGATGGGACAGAGTCCCCCAGATCGAAGCTGATGCCACCTTGAAGCTCTGACGTGAGTCAGGGGACAGAGAGGGAAAGGGGGTCTGGAGATTCCCAGACACGTCTCCCAGCAGCGTCCGAAACGGCCGTCTCTCCCCTGGCCACTGCAGGTATTTTGATTTACTAACCAAACTCCCCGAGGATCTGAAGAATTTCCTCCCCGCCAAAAAAATCCTGGTGAAGCTGCAGAAGTTTGGGGAAAATCTGGACCTGCGAATCCGCCCCCACGTCCTGCTGAAGGTGCTCCAGGACCTGAGGGCTTGGGAACTGTGCTCCCCGGACATCGCGGTGGCCATCGAGGTAACCGCCCTAATCCCTTCCCCCTCACAGCCACTCAGGCAGCCTCACTCAGTCACCTGGCGTCCCTGGCTAGACACAAGATTTTTCAAAGACCTAGAAATCTCTGCCTTCAGGGAGAGAGTGAAAGGGGAATGTGCCTGCTACCGGGGGGGGGGGGGAGAGGGGGAGGATGAGGGGGTGGTGGGAGGGACACTGGGAACACTGCTGGTGGAGAATGGGCACTGGTGGAGGAATGGGTACTCAGTCAATTGTATGACTGAAACTGAAAAGTTTGTAAGTCTGTAACTGTATCTCACGGTGATGCGTTAAAAAAAGCAAGCAAGCTGGCCTCACACGCTGGGGGAAAGTCATACCAAATGGAGAAGGGAACACCAAGTAAATTGTGAGTGGAGATCCCACGTGGTAAGGGAAATGCGTGCTGAAAGTAGACTAGTGTCCGAACAGGATGGCCACTCAATACCCCTATTGCAGACCACAACACCCAAAAGGAGAGAGAGAGAATAAATTGGAATTCCCTGCCACAGAGGTGGGGTGGAGTGGGGGGGATGGGATTGGGGGGTTGGGAGGGACACTGGGTTCATTGGTGGTGGAGAATGGACACTGGTGGAGGGATGGGCTCCCGAACACTGCATGAGGGAAAAACAAGCACGAAATGTTTGAATCTGTAACTGTACCCTCACTGTGACTCACTAATTTAAATATATAAATAAATAAATAAATAAATAAATAAATAAATAAATAAAATTTTAAAAGAAAGCAAGCAAGAAAGAAATCTCTGCCTTCACCGAGCACATCTCAAATGGGAGAAGAATGACTTTGGGAGGCATCCCCACTAGCAACGAGTAAGAGTCCCTTTCTCTCCGCATCCACGCCAGTACTGGTGGTTCTTTTTGATGTGTGCCACAGTGCCAGTCACTGTGTCACGAGATGATATCTCATTCTTGTTTTGATTTGCATCTCCTCTATGGGACACGGTGCTCCATTTAGAGGGGGGGGTCCCCTGGAAACTCAGAGCTTTCAGAGAGACATAAATTAACCAGTGGGGGAGGGAGTTGCAGGTGGGGAGAAAGGCAGGGTGGCCAGCTTTCAGAGAAACCCTAATGCCGACCGTATTTGCCCTGCAGTTTGTCCGAGAGCACATTATCCACATGCCTCAGGAGGATTATATCAGCTGGCTGCAGAACAAAATCAACATGCCCGTCCGGATCTACGATCCCCATGCCGAGAAGAGCTGATCTCCACTAGTTTCCTGGCTCCCACCTGCCTTCCTGCCTCCCTCCTGTCAACTCTCATGGAAGCCCACTACGGTAGAGCAAGCTCATCGGGAGATAACCCACCTGCCGATATTGGACGTGGCAATACTCCCCTCAACCTCACACCACAGCCTCTATGCCCAAGAGACTCTTTCTCATTGGTCCACCTGACTCTGCTCTCTCTCTCCATATCCTTAACTAGCCCTCGTCATCAAGTTCGGGATAATAAAATTGAGTTGACTATTGGATGTCTGAGAAAGAGTGAGCGCTTTGGAATTTATAAATGGCGCGCAGCTCCTAAGAACAATAGTAGCTACCATTTATTTTGAGAGCTTTATATCTGTACAGTAGGATCGATGCCGAGTGATATTATTCCCTGGTAATATTATTTTTCAAACTGAATCACTGTGAGATGCTCAGTGACAAAGTTGTTCATGGTTGAGTTTCAGTCATACATTGCTCCTACACCCATCCCTTCACCAGTGCATATTTCCCGCCAATGTCCCCCCCAGGGCCCCCCCAACCTGCCTCTATGACAAACACTATTCCTCTTTCTCTCCTCTCACTCTCTTTCACACTTTCTCTCTCTATCTCTCTTCTTTTCCTTTTAAGCACTGTGGTTTGCAATACAAGTACTGAAAGGTGATCACGTGTATCCCTTTACCCCCTTTCAGCACTTAGTTTTTGTCCAGAGTGATCATTTCCAAGCATCCTTGGTGTAGTGCTCCCTTCTCTGTCCGGACTGCACTCCCGTCCCACTTTGTGGCCAGCTTCCTACCATAGACCCGACCTCCTGGCCCTTGTTTCTACTGTCTTTGGGTATTATTCACATGCTATGTCTTTTTAAAAATATCCCTCAAGGTAGTTCAATCATTCTATGTTTGTTCCTCTCCCTCTGACTCATTTCACTCATCATGAAACTCTCCGTGTCCATGCATGTATAAGAAAATTTCATGACTTCATTTTTCCTAATAACTGTATAGTGTTCCATTGTGTTGATATGCCACAGTTTCTTTATCCACTTCTCAGGTATTGGGGTTATTTCCAGATTCTAGCTATTGTGAATAGTTCTACAATGAACATAAGGGTGCAGATGGCTTTTTTGCATTGTGTTTTTAGGTTCCTAGGGTCTATTGCCAGTAGTAGTATTGTTGGGGCATATGGAAGCTCAATTTCTAGTTGGTTTTTTTTTTGCTTTTTGGGTCAACCCAGCAATGCACAGGGGTCACTCCTGGATCATGCACTCAGGAATCACCCCTGGCGGTGCTCAGGGGACCATATGGGATGCTGGGATTTGAACCCAGGTCGGCTGCGTGCAAGGCAAACACCCTACCTGCTGTGCTATCACTCCAGCCCCTCTAGTTTTTTTGAGGAATGACCATATTGTTTTCCAAAAGGCATTTCCACCCGCCATGAATGAGAGTACCTTTCTCTTCGCATTCACACCAGTACTGGTTGTTCCAGTGATGTGTGCCAGCCATTGTGGCATGTGATGATATCTCATTCTTGTTTTGATTTGCATCTACCTAATAATTGATTATATGCAGCACTTTCTCATTTCCTTTTGGCCATTTGTATTTCTTCTTTGAGGAAGTTTCTGTTCATCTCTTCTCTACACTTCTTGATGGGGTTAGATGTTTCATTCTTGTCAAGTTCTACCAGTGCCTTATATATCTTGGATATTAACCCCTTTACAGATGAGTGTTGGGTAAATCATTTTTCCCATTCCATTGGCTGTCTTTGTAGCCTGGTCATCATTTCCTTTGAAGAGCAAAAGCTTCTTAGTTTAATGTAGTCCCATTTGTTTAATCTTTGCTTCCAGTTGCTGGGTCAGTGGTATTTCCGGATAATATTAAGCTCAAAGCAACTGTCTCCATTTCACAACATTGGGTCTAGAATATAGCTCTCAACATAGTGGATGGATGGATGGATGAGAGGTTGGGTGGATGAGATAATCTCCAGCGGGAAAATGATGTGCAAGAAAATCTCAACTGTAGGAGTCCTCATATTTGTTCCGGTAGTCTTGGTTACAGAAGGAAACTTTATTTCCTATCATCTCAAAATTATGACAGGAAGGAAAACTAAGCTGGTGGGCTGACTGCCACTTCTGTTCCTGTCTTGGTTTTATGCAAACTTGGATGCTCATTAACTTAGAGCAACTGTTGTCATTTCTGCTCTACCAGTGGGAGCCAGGTCAAAAATCACAAACAGCTCAACTTGATTTGCCCAAATTAGGCCTAAATTATCTCCAGCCTGGGCTTTCACGTCTCTTGACAATAATCCAAAAGAGGAGACAGGTGAGTTTCCCCTCTCTGGGGGAAGTCGTTTTCCGTCTAAGCAACATCTCACTGATTCACCCAACTTTGTCATTTCCTTCATTCATTCCATGACAACTCATCGAGCTACTATGTGACCACCCAGCCGTACGTCCTGATGCTCCAGCAACGACCATGGCAGTGGTGACATAAAGTCAACAAAATGTGCTGGGGAGCAACCCCCCAAACCCATATCCTCACACTGATTAGTTCTTGTTTAGCACAACAGCTTGAAAAGTAAAGGTGAGATCTGGCCTCTAAAGAATCCGCAACATTAAGACATTCTAAACTTGAGCCAGAGCAACAGAATAGCAGGAAAGGCATTTGCCTTGCATGTAGCCAACCCAGGTTTGATCCCCGGTATCCCATATGGTCCCCTCAGCACCACCAGGAGTTGTTTCCTGAGTACAGGGCCAGGAGTAAACCCTGCATTGTTGGGTGTGACCCAAGGAAAAGGGGGGCAAAAAGACATTCTAAATTCTGAAAGACAGAATTATTGGACAAGAAGAAAGGAGGCAGGTGGGAGGTAGGGGAAAGGAAGAAAGAAAGGGGATGCTGAACATGTGAGTAAGATGGAAGCTTGGGAGAAAACCAACCAGAAGAACGTCAGTGAATACAGCTGCTGGAGGCTCTCCCAGACTCAGCCCTGACCCTTGGGTCAGTTCTGTCACACACCTGAGTGTCCTCCACCAGTGATGGCCCGAGGAAACAGGGAAAGAGACTGTATTTGACATCTGGGTCTGCTGAGGGGCAAAATACGGGCTTGAGCAACTAAACACAAAAGGGAGTTTAGTCAGAGCAGGGGGTCAGGGGCATTACACGCATGCTCTAGATTTATGGAAACCCAGAAGCAACACCTGGCATCCTGCTAGGCACAGAAAGGGGCTCTGCCAGACTCATCACTCCTACAAATCTCAACTGGCAGGTGACCATCACTGCTGACATGCAAGTACTCTCTGCCAAGGCACCAGATTAAAGCCAAACAAGAGCATCCCCCAGCCTGTGGCATCCAGACAGGGCAGGGGAGTCCCAGCTTATATTTGAGATGTTGGAAAAGGCTTTCCAGAGAGGGCGATGTTCATTGCAAGTCAAGCCCAGAGCCGGGAAGAGAAGGGCAGAGGCAGAAGAAGGGAAAGAGGGAAGCATAGTCCAGGTAGGATGGCATGAACAGAAGCCTAGAGGCTAATGGAAACTGTCCCTTGAGGACCCGAAATAATAGGCATCTGGCTGAATTCTAAGATCAGGTTGGCAGAGCAGGGTAGCATCTCACAGCCCCAGATTTGGAAACACCTGGGCCAGGTTATGGAGGTCCAGACTCATTGGCAAGAGAGAAGGATTTACAGCAAGACAAGCATCTTAATTAAGATGGGAGCTACTGTGTGAGCACAAGGCAGGGAGTGGGTTAAGGCTGGAGAAGAGAATACAGAGGGTTGGGCACTTGCCCTAAACGTGGTCAACTGGATTTCAATCCCCAGCACAGAACCAGGAGTAAACCCTGAGCACGGACAGTGATTGGCAGTAATTGTGGCCCTAAAACAAAACAAATGAAAGATAAATAAAGCCTAAAAGGTGGCTCACAAAGCTCCGGTTTTAAGCCCCAGGTTTGATCCACCTCAATAAAAATAAATTTAAAAAAATCACTTGTATCACGTGTCATCCCGTTGATCTTCAATTTGCTCGAGCAGGCGCCAGTAACATCTCCATTTGTCCCTGTCGTGTGCTAGTGCAGCCCAATGATATCTGCTTGCTCCAGGAACAGAAAGAACCTCAAATCATTCATTCAGGGATTTGACAAAAAAATCTGACTATCTTGTTGGTGGGCAGCCACTCGGTCTTCTGACATCCCGTGGAATCCAGTCGGTAACAGCTCTAGTTCACCGTTGTCTCTGAATCGCATTACATGACCGGCCCATCTGATTTTTGACGCCTTGACAAACGAGACAGCGTCCCTGATTCTTGACCGTCGACGGAGGTCAGAACTCCGGATTCCTTCTCTCACTTGAGCAAGACGTGATACTCCTAGCATAACTCTTTCGATTCCTCTTTGGGATACCCGAATAGCATTCTCATCCTGTTTGCGTAGGGCCCAGGTCTGAGGCGTATGTTAGTGCAGGAAGAACGGTGGAATCGAAAAGATGTGCCCAGAGCCAGAGGTTCTTCGTCCTCTTAACCATTTCTTCAACGGTCTTGAATGCATTCCACGCTGCTCTCTTCCGCCTGCGCAGTTCTGACGCCAAGTCGTTCCTCATGTTGATTTCTCGACCCAGGTACACATAGCTGCTGCATTCGGAGATGTTCGTTCCATTGAGAGCAAATGGAGCTTCAGGGACTAGTTCGTTTTTCATGAGCATCGTCTTGTTGGGATTCAGCTGCAATCCGGCCTTTCCACACTTGCGGTCGAAGTCGGCCAGCATTTGTGCCGCTTGGCTAATGTTTGGCGTTATGAGAACGATGTCATCAGCAAAGCGGAGGTGGTGTAATTGCCGACTGTCTATCTGCACTCCCATTCCTTCCCATTCCAGTCGTCGCATTTATTATAAAAAAAAATAAATAATAAAAACTGCAGAAATAGAGAGACTCACTATAAATCTCGTGGAAGAGAGCATAAAACGACACGCGATAGCCATGCTGCCAGACCCGTGCCAGGCTGTTTCATGCAGGGCAACCCGAAGGGGGGTGGGTGAGGCCCCTCCCGGTCCCAAGGGACCCAGCCCCAGCAGCCGAAAACCTCCAGAACTCAACCACCACCAGGCTCACTTGGACTGAGCCTCACCCACGAGTGAACCTATTCCTGGACCACGCGGCCACGAGTCTCATACCTCACACCACTAATATTCCAAGAGTAGAACACCGCCTTTGATGGCGTTTAAAGTAGAAGGCAACCAACCTTAGAGGGAAATATATTTTTACAGATAAACACACAGGCTCAACCTTATTAAGGGGCTTAATGGCCTCTGGGTGAAATACAACAATCTTCACACACTTTCACCTAAGGAAACATTTTTTGGATCATTTTCAGCAGCTTATTCACAACAAACAATACAAAATAAATTATTTCAGTTCTGCTTTGGGGGCAGAGTGTGGGGTTCAGGATGGAAACATCCAAAATATGGTGGGGGTAAGGTGTAATGGTGGTGGGATTGGTGTTCAGATATTAAAAGTAATCAAATATTGTGAACTACTTTATAAAAATAAAATAAGTGCAGAAGTATCAATTTAAAAAAAAAGACTGGAGGAGAGAAATGGGAGTCACGGAGAAGAGATTTCCAAGGCAGAAACAGTCCTGTAAACAGCTCGTGGATCAGCCCAGTGAGCCCTCATTCAAACCCAGCCCCACGTGGCCCCAGAGTGCCACCAAGTGAGCCTCTTGTGTATCCCAGAACCGCCAGCCCCGAGCAGCAAAGCATCATGGGACCTGAACATTAGACCAGTCAGCCTGGAAACAAAGAAGCACCAGGAGTGGCCCTTGGATCCCCTGATCGTTGTTTGAGAGTCCTTCCCCACCCTCACCCCCCCCCACCCAAAAAAAAGGTAGAACCAACAGAACTTGTGGAGTGGTGGCTTACAGGAGTGCGGAAGGAGAGAGCGGAAGGTATTGCACTGGGCTTGACAGCCTGGCTGTCTGCGGGAGGAAGGCACCTGTGTTCCAGGGAGAGGAAGGAAAAAAGCTCAGGGGCGCCTTATGGTCCACTCAGCACTGCCAGGAGTGATCCCTGAGTGAAGAGCCTGGAGAAACCCCCGAGCCTGGCCAGGCATAGAAAAGAAAAGGAAAGACGAGAAGAGAAGAGAAGAAAAAAGGAGAGGAGAGAAGAAAAGAGGAGAGGAGAGGAGAGGAGAGGAGAGGAGAGGAGAGGAGAGGAGAGGAGAGGAGAGGAGAGGAGAGGAGAGGAGAGGAGAGGAGAGGAGAGGAGAGGAGAGGAGAGGAGAGGAGAGGAGAGGAGAGGAGAGGAGAGGAGAGGAGAGGAGAGGAGAGGAGAGGAGAGGAGAGGAGAGGAGAGGAGAGGAGAGGAGAGGAGAGGAGAGGAGAGGAGAGGAGAGGAGAGGAGAGGAGAGGAGAGGAGAGGAGAGGAGAGGAGAGGAGAGGAGAGGAGAGGAGAGGAGAGGAGAGGAGAGGAGAGGAGAGGAGAGGAGAGGAGAGGAGAGGAGAGGAGAGGAGAGGAGAGGAGAGGAGAGGAGAGGAGAGGAGAGGAGAGGAGAGGAGAGGAGAGGAGAGGAGGGGGGGGGAGGGGAGGGGAGGGGAGGGGAGGGGAGAGGCCGGGAGGGGAGAGGAGAGGATAGGGGAGGGGAGGGGAGGAGAGAGGAGAGGGGAGGGGAGGGGAGGAGAGGAGAGGAGGGGAGGAGAGGAGAGGAGGGGAGGAGCGGAAAAAGAAAAGAAAAACGAAAAGAAGAAAAGAAAGGAAAAGAAGAGAAAGAGAGAAAGAAAGAAAGAAAGAAAGAAAGAAAGAAAGAAAGAAAGAAAGAAAGAAAGAAAGAAAGAAAGAAAGAAAGAAAGAAAGAAAGAAAGAAAGAAAGAAAGAAAGAAAGAAAGAAAGAAAGAAAGAGAGAAAGAAAGAGAGAAAGAAAGAAAGAAAGAAAAGAAAAGAAATGGGCACTGGTGAAGGGATGGGTTATTGAACTTTGTATGGGGGAAACATGAGCACAAAAATGTATAAATCTGTAACTGTACCCTCACGGTGACTCACTAATTAAAAATAAATTATTAAAAAAAAGAAAGAAAGGAAAGAAAGAAAGAAAGAAGAGGAGAGGGAGGGAAGGAGGGAAGGAAGGAGGAAGATACTGTGCTTAGAAAGAAAAAAAGAAGGACAAAGGACCTGCCATAGAAGCAAGCTGGGGGGGGTTGTGTGTTGAGGCCGGGAGAGGACCAGGGAGGGGGTAGGGGTTGGGGACATTAGCGGAGGGGGCGGACACTGGTGAAGGAATTGCTGGCCAAGAACACTGTGCCCAGAACTCAATCATAAATAACCGTATAACTTCGTAATTCCCCGTGATTCAAGAAAAAATATGGGAAAAAAAAAGAGGCAAAAAATATGAAAGAAAGCTCGCAGGAGGCAACAAGGACTCTGCTTCCAGGACACTGACCCAGGAGACACCTCGGGGACAGAGTGGCGGGGACTCAAAGGCAGGACAGAGGCCCGCCACCAACAGCCTCTGGGCCTGGTGGGAGGGAGGAAGTGGGGGAAGAGGCGGGAGGAGGGACGGAGTGAGGACACCTTTCTGCAGACGGCATTGCAGAGCGGTTTCCCTCCCGCGCAGGTCAGACCACCGGGGAAAGGGCCTGCCCAGCTCTGGGCAGTGTCCTAGGGGCTGGCTCGGCCGCATCATCTTGTCCTGGCAGGCAGGGCTCACCGGCTCTGCGGGTAATGAGTCCCCAGGAGGCCTCTGCCGCGGTGGCCACCTGACTCCCCCAGCCCCTTTGGCTGCCCTCTGACCACCAACCCACCCTGCTTGACACAAGACAAGCGAGCAAGTCACCTGCCGTACGTACGGCGACTGACTAAGCATTCAGGGCAGTACCAGCATGGAATGCTGCTCGGTGCGGGCAGTTTAGCCCTCTTCAGAATTCAGGGTGACACGGGGCTGGAGCGATAGCACAGCGGGGAGGGCATTTACTTTGCACACAGCCAACCCGGGTTCGATCCCCGGCATCCCATTTGGTCCCCCAAGCACCGCCAGGAGTAATTCCTGAGTGCAGAGCCAGGAGGAACCCCTGAGCATCGCTGGTGTGACCCAGAAAGAAAAGAGAAAAAAAGAATTTAGGGCGACTCGCCAAAGCCACCTAGCCGGTATTTGGCAGAGCCGAATGCAGGCCCGGGTCTGTCTCTCCCCTCTCCGGGGCACTGAGGCTCCCTTGGCACTGCTGAGCGGCTTCCTAACTCTGTTTCTCAGAGCTGCGTCGCCATCTAGTGGCTTCTATTGATATAGGCTGCCTCTAAAATTTATTCTTGCTTTAAAAAAAAAAAAAAAAAAAAACAGGAAAGAACCAGCATAAACAGCACCAACAGCACCAAGACATCCTGGCTTAGGCAAGGAAGTTACTTTATTTATTTTATTATTTTTATTATTATTTTTTTTTGCTTTTGGGTCACACCTGGCGATGCACAGGGGTTACTCCTGGCTTTGCACTCAGGAATTACTCCTGGCGGTGTTCAGGGGACCATAGGGGATGCTGGGATTTGAACCCGGGTTGGCCGCGTGCAAGGCAAACGCACTACCCGCTGTGCTATCACTCCAGCCCAAGGAAGTTATTTTAACCAAGGGAAGATCTTTTCCTACTGAAGTAGATGGGACATCAGGAGAGGGCTGGTCACCACCTCCTGCCCCCCAAATAGCCACAGGGAGAAATAGTGCTCTTGTGAGCCTCTTCTTAGGAGTATGGCTGAGAAACTTGCTACACCCCAAGCCAGGGCCACGTGACCCCGCTTCTCCAGGCCGCCTGACTGTCCTGTGAGGATTTAGACCGGGTGAACCCTAATGCAGCATTTCCGCTCAAGGAGCCAATGGTAAAACTCTGTTACATGTTCTTTTTATATATGGGGCCCTTTAAAACTGTAAAAATAGGGTTGGAGTGATAGCACAGCGGGGAGGGCGTTTGCCTTGCACGCGGCCGACCCGGGTTCGATCCCCGGCATCCCATATGGTCCCCTGAGCACCGCCAGGGGTAATTCCTGAGTGCAGAGCCAGGAGTAACCCCTGAGCATTGCTGGGTGTGACCCAAAAAGCAATAACAAATAAAACTGTAAAAATAAATCAATAAAACTGTCCTTAACGGGGGCTGGAGCAATAGTACAGCGGGTAGGGCATTTGCCTTGCACGTGGCCAACCCGGGTTCGATCCCCTATGGTCCCCTGAGCACCGCCAGGAGTAATTCCTGAGTGCAGAGCCAGGAATAACCCCTTTGCATCGCCAAAGGGGTGACCCAAAAAGAAAAAAAAAAACCCTATCCTTAACTATAGGTTGTATCAAAATAAAATCCAGGCCAGATTTGGGCCAGGGGTTAGAGTTGCTAAGCTCTAACCAGAGCATAAATTCAAGAAGTGAAGAAATTTTCTAATCTTCCTTAAAAAATTCAGACAGGAAGTATTATATATTATATATAATATTATGGGCTGGAGCAATAGCACAGCAGGTAGGGCATTTGCCTTGCACATAGCCAACCCGGGTTCGATTTCTCCGCCTCTCTCGGAGAGCCCAGCAAGCTACCAAGAGTATCCCGCCCGCACGGCAGAGCCTAGCAAGCTACCTATGGTGTATTTGATATGCCAAAAACAGTAACAATAAGTCTCACAATGGAGGCGTTACTGGTGCCCGCTCGAGCAAATCGGTGAGCAACGAGACGACAGTGACAGTGATACAGTGATATTCTATATATATGGTTTTTGTCTTTGTGTGAGAAATGAAGAGTACAAGCTCTACCCAATGCCAAAGGACATAAACTAAATAGCAAGTGGTACTTCTTCCCTTGCAAACTACAGCCCTCCTCCCATCTATAAAGGAAATTTCTGTGCCTGGCTGCTTGTGTCTTCCAAAGATGTTCTGTGGAAAGTCCAACAGTATTAATGCAAGAAAAAGGGCAAACACGTGACCACACTTCAGTAAAGCACTCACTGAGTGCTCACCGCCGGCTCCACATTGCTCTAAGGGATTGATGCTTAGTCTTGGCAGCCCTTTGAGACAGGAACTCTAGGGCAGAGAAGAGCTGGGAGAGCTCACTTCACCAAGCTCCCTCGAACACACACCTCTCTTGCTTGTCTCTGTTTTTTTTTCTTGGTTATTTCCACTGTGGAGAAGCCTATGTCTCTCTTAAGCGCTTACTTCTCTCTTTTTCCCCCCTCACATCTTTCTAAAGTTTCAATAAAAACTATTTTGCAGGGCTGGAGAGATAGTACAGTGGGGAAGGCGTTTGCCTTGCATGCGACTGACCCAGGTTCAATTCCCAGCATCCCATATGGTCCCCTGAGCACCGCCAGGAGTGATTCCTGAATGCAAAGCCAGAACTAACCCCTTTGCATCGTCGGGTATGACCCCCTCAAAAAAAATTTATTTTGCAGAAGGAAAGATGAAAAAGACGAGAGGGAGGGAGGGAGGAAGAAAGAAGAAAAAAGGAAAAGAAGGACGGAAGGAAGGAAGGAAGGAAGGAAGGAAGGAAGGAAGGAAGGAAGGAAGGAAGGAAGGAAGGAAGGAAGGAAGGAAGGAAGGAAGGAAGGAAGAGAAGGAAAGAAAGAAAGAAAGAAAGAAAGAAAGAAAGAAAGAAAGAAAGAAAGAAAGAAAGAAAGAAAGAAAGAAAGAAAGAAAGAAAGAAAGAAAGAAAGAAAGAAAGAAAGAAAGAAAGAAAGAAAGAAAGAAAGAAAGAAAGAAAGAAAGAAAGAAAGAGGGAGGAAGGGAGGGAGGGAGGGAGGGAGGTTGGGATAATTGAGTAAAAATCCTTTTCTGCCTTTGTTTGGGGACAACACCCAACAGTGTCAAGGGCCACTGCCAGTTCAGTGCTCAGCCCTTTAAACTCACCTTCCAGCCCCTTTTTTCTTTTTTTTTTTTATCAGAAATAGTAAAGCTGCTAGACAGGTGCCTGCATTATTTATCAATTTCACTTGCACTCGTTCTATTTTATATGGGGGAAAGTGGCTGCAGTTTCATTCAGTGCCCTGAAATCAGTAGCCTGAGTGCTATCCTCTGCCCTGGCTTGACTTTTCTTTGAATGGATCTGAGATCAGGGAAGACCTGGGCTGAAATGTACAGCTACTGCAAAGACTATGATTAGAACAAAAGCCCCTTCTAACTTTTTTTTTATTTTTTTTGCTTTATGGGTCACACCTGGCAATGCTCAGGGGTTACTCCTGACTCATGCACTCAGGAATTACACCTGGCGGTGCTTGGGGGACCCTATGGGATGCTGGGAATCGAACCTGGGTCGGCCTCATGGAAGGCAAACACCCTACCTGCTCCAGCTCCACCCCTTCTAACTTTCAGGCCACATTCAAACCACATCTCTTTACCCATCACTCATTTCCATGCCTGAGCCTCATTCTACAAGGCTGAGGTTAAGTCAAGTGTCCTTCTTTCCTGCTTGGGCCATGCAGATGAGCCACATACAGAATATTGAATGAAAACTGAATGAAAACAAAAGTTTCCTGAGTGCCTATGCCAAATAGTATGCCATTAATTTACATGCTTTGGTGAATCCTCATCAACCTCCAAGCCCGGCATTATCACGCTTGTTCCCATTTTACAGATGAAAAACAATTCCCTAAGGTGAAAAGCCTTGCCCAGATCTCATACCCTCAAGAAAGTCACCAGCATTCAAATCCTGGTTGGTTTGTTCGCATGACAATCCCTCTACTTATTTGGAGACTTTTGCCTTGGCATTCAGATTGGTCATCTATTGGAGAAGTGGTGAGAGTTTCAGTAATAATCAATTTTAAAAGCTATTACATCTTCCAAAGGACACTCTCATCCATTAATGCCATGTGATCTTCAAAGCAGTCCTCTGAGATGTGCAAAGTAGCTCTCACCCACGTCTTGAAGGCACGACACACCCAGTAAATTGACACATAGACCTGGCTCTCCAATCCTCAAGCTTACTCTACCACAGTATCTGGGAGACTGAGGATAAAAACCACACAGGGGCTGGAGAAAGAGTACAGAGGGTAGGGCCTTGCATGTGGCAAATCGGGTCTGATCCCCAGCATCCCATATGGTCCCCTGAGCACTACCAGGAGTGATCCCTAGGTGCAGAGACAGGAGTAACCCCTGAGCACAAAGCCAGAAGTAACCCCTGAGCATGCCAGGTATGACCCCCACACACACACATACACACCATCAAAAAAAAAGCCACAATGACAAAACATGATTATATTGGGTATAGATTGGAAAGACAAAATCTTTTCAGTTTGAGTCTCAAACTAGCTCCCAAGATTCTGTTTGTTTAGTTTGTACTGTCCTTCTTCCCAAGGCGACTTAAATTCTTTGTGGGTGAGAATTAAATCTCCTTTATCCATCAATATTCTGTCAGTCCTACAGACACCAACTGGATGAATAAGTGGACAGATGGATGAGCCGATGGATGGGGGTGTGGATGTTTTGATGGGCGGATGGGTGACAGAAACCACAAGAAGCATCATCAGAGCGAGCCTCCTTAGACTCTCTCACTCCCCACTGCCTTCCGGGAAGAGGTTATATCCCTGGGGCTGGCAGGTACATTAAAACTTCCCAAACTGAAAATACTGGATGCTGGTGTATAAGAATCTTGTAGCTTTGGGGCTGGAGTGATAGCACAGCGGGTAGGGCATTTGCCTTGCATGAGGCCAACCTGGGTTCAATTCCCAGCATCCCATATGGTCTCCCGAGCACAGCCATGAGTAATTCCTGAGTGCAGAGCCAGGAGTGACCCCTGTACATCTCCGGGTATGACCCAAAAAGAAAAAAAAAATCTTGTAGTTTAGTGTCCTGAGGCCATAAACGACCTGCTATGGTTCGTGAGGTTAGAGTTTAGGTATTCCATTCACCTCAGACTTTGAAAGTGGGGGTAGGCATATCAACTTTCAGTGACTGCAAAAAGTTTTCTTTTTTTTTCCTTTGGGTCACACCCAGTGATGCTTAGAGGTTACTCCTGGCTCTGCACCCAGGAATCACTCCTGGCAGTGCTTGGGGGACCATATAGGATGCCAGGGATCGAACCCAGGTCGGCCACTTGCAAGGCAAACAACCGACCTGCTGCACTATCGCTCTGGTCCTTCTGCAACAAGATTTCTTTCTATTTTTTTTCTTTTTTTTTTTTTTTTTTGCTTTTTGGGTCGCACCTGGCGATGCACCGGGATTACTCCTGGCTGTGCACTCAGGAACCACCCCTGGCAGTGCTCAGGGGACCATATGGGATGCTGGGATTCAAACCCGGGTCGGCTGCGTGCAAGGCAAACGCCCTACCTGCTGTGCTATTGCTCCAGCCCCCTGCAACAAGATTTCTATTAAACATGGACTTAGGTGCTCTCACTATGGGTTTAAGCCGGTAGTGACCTCCGTACACCCTCCTTCTCCCAACCCATTTTCCGTGTTCCGATCTCTCTTGCTTTTCAGACTATATAGCCGTGGCTAATTGTGCCTTCCAACAGCCATTTCTGCTCTTTCTTTGCTGGACGAGCCCAGGTACAAAGAAGCTAACATTCAACTTCCTCCCGCCCTACCCCTTACCCCCCCTACCCCTCCCCAAGATTCAGGGTGAGATCTGATTAGTCAAAATCCAAATTGGCAATCCCATTCTCAGGTGGAGTTTGAGTTCTGCATAGCCATGTGGCAGGCTTGCCACTTAGAGGAAGATCTCCGAGGGACAGGAACCCAGACAGTCTGGGCCACTGGCCCCCAACTCCCAAGGACTCTCTCCTCTCCCCCAACCCAGGTACAGGCCCGGTGGGGGTGGCATCTGAAGCAGCGGCCACTAACTCAGCTACGGGTTATTCTCCCCCTCCCTATCCCTTAAGAACCATAAATTAGCCTCTTCGGTGGAACTTTCACTAGGGCAGCCCGATCACCAAAAGAACATTAGGCCAGTAATCCATTAGCCCCACCTCAACTAATATTACACCAAAACACAACAGTAACAGTCAGCGTGAAAGTCTAAACCGCACAGGTCACAATGGTAAAGCAACGCAGAAGCCCACCAAGCTTAGTTAGTGAAGAAACTAGCCTAGAAGACCCAACCAGTAATGGTGCATTGGACAAGCTCTCTGACGAGGAATTTAGAAGGGAGGTACTGAGGACACATGGGGGAGGTAAAAGAAACAATGGAACGCACCGCCAATAAAATACAAGAGGATTTGAGAGCAGAGATGTGGAAAGTGCACTTAGAGGCCAGAGAAAGCCTCTGAGAAAGCTTTGTTTTCTATTTTTTCTTTCTTTTCTTTTCTTTTTCTTTTTTTTTCTTCTTGGGTCACACCCAGTGATGCTAAGGGATTACTCCTGGTGGTGCTTGGGGGACCACATGGGATGGAACCTGGGTCAGCCATGTGCAAGGCAAACACCCTACTTGCTGTACTATCGCCCAGGTCCTAGGTTTGTTTTCTAAAAGGCAGATCGAGAGTTGTGGTCCTACAGAGACCAATCAGATCATTACAGCACTGGGACTCCGAGTCACGTGATCTCAGGCGCTCCTTCTGGGGCTCAGGAAGACAATTCAGACACTGAGGTTCAGTCCCGGGACCACGGATGCCATCAATCTTGCATGCACTAGGATTCGGAAATAAAATTTTCGAGGTCTGAGTTCATTCCCCTGAGCTTCCCTGGCTGGAAATCAGACAATGACATGCCCGCGGGCCTTATACCTCCAGGACTCACACACTGCATCTGACTGCATCTTCAGGATCTTCTTGATCTCATCTTGTGTCATTCTTGTTTTGAAAGGGCCTTAGTTTGCAGCCCCGTACTATTAAAGTGTAGCATGCTAATTAGAGAGAGAAAACAGAAGGGAATGCCTTGCCACAGTGGCAGGGTGGGGTGGGGGGGAGATGGGATTGGGGAGGGTGGGAGGGACACTGGGTTTACGGGTGGTGGAGAATGGGCACTGGTGAAGGGATGGGTTCCCAAACTTTGTATGAGGGAAGTATAAGCACAAAAGTGTATAAATCTGTAACTGTACCCTCACGGTGATTCTCTAATTAAAAATAAATAAATTTAAAAAAATATATAAAAAAATTAAAAAATAAAAATAAAAAATTAAAAAATAATAATAATAATAAAGTGTAGCATGCTCTTCTGAGTTCTGCGGGTTATTTGATCAAACTTATTGGGCCTGCCTGTCCAAATGGTGGCCAGTGGATCAAAATATGGGTCACTAAAATGAGAGAGAGAGTGAGAGAGAGAGAGATAGAGAGAGAGGAGAGAGAGAGAGAGAGAGAGAGAGAGAGAAGAGGTCCCTGCCATAGAGGCATGTGGAGGTCGGGGGGTGGCTCGAAGGGGCAGGAGGGAAACCGGAAACACTG
This sequence comes from Sorex araneus, assembly GCF_027595985.1. Taxonomy (NCBI): domain Eukaryota; kingdom Metazoa; phylum Chordata; class Mammalia; order Eulipotyphla; family Soricidae; genus Sorex; species Sorex araneus. The sequence continues at coordinate 9,941,715 of NC_073310.1, forward strand.
GGAAATGGACACTGGCGGAGGGATGGGTGCTGGAATGCTGTCTGACTGAAACCCAATCATGAACAGCTTTGTAAGGGTCTGTCTCACGATGATCAATATTTTTTTTTATGTAGGTCACCTAGGAACCCCTGAGAACTTTCGAACTGTGGCTGAAGTCTTAATTGAAGGCATTTTTATTGAGGGTTGTATCCTTCACCTGTGAAATTTGACCTAACTCTGGGTAAACCTCACCCCTGCATTGCAAAGAGAAAGCTATTTCCAGGCACACGACTGTTCCAGCCCTGTGGTTGAGTCCCTGGCAAGGAAAGGAAAGCCTCCGTGAAAGGTGTGGAACACAGACCATTTGTACCCACCCGCTCCCTCTTCTGTGGCCAGCAAACCCTTCCCTTTGACTCTCATTCACTGTAGACTGCCAGTACTTCCGTTTCAGTGCCAGGCATGGCCTGTGCCCAAGCCCTGACTAATTCAAGCCTGACTTTCCCCGATGACAATAAAGTGTTCACAAATGAACATACAAAGGACAAAAAAAACTGTGGAAGTCCACCTCTGTGTGAGAACGGGTGGGCACAAGTTTTCTTCTAAAGCTGTTCATTTTCAAGAACAAATAAGTCTGGAGCTTCTAGGAGCCACCCAATATAAATAGAGAAGACCAAAAAACAAAAAACAACAACAACAAAAAGCTGAGAAATACACTCTAATCTTGGCTCCATCAATTTGGAGCACATGGACCTAGCTAGACCTTTGGAGACAGTTTCCTTTGGAGATGAACAAAATCTCTGCCCTGGTTTGAATTCCTTAGTTTATCAATATGACCCCTGATGGATGCCTCAAGAGACAGGAAAGAAATATGAAGGCAAGCCAAATTCCAGACCTCCATGAGGTAGAAAATTTTCATGCGTAGGGCTGCCAGAACAGGAGAGAGAGAGAGATTGAAATCAGGAAGGAGAATCCGAAAGGAAAATCCTGCATTAATCCCACAACTTTAACATCAGGTAAAGGATACATTAGAAACAGATATTTTCTCACTCAGCTTCGCAGCAGGTGTGACAGGCTGCTTTCGATGTATAGGAATTTTTGAATTTATTATTTTTAATTGCAGTTTGGGGCCAAAGCACACAGTAAGCTCAGGGCTTACTCTTGGATCTGAGCTCAGGCATCATTCCTGGAAGTGCTGTGGGGAACCTTTGGACTCTTGAAAATTGAACCTGACTTAGCTGCTGGAGTGAAAAGCAGCCTATCAACTATCCTATCTCTGCTAACCCTCTATAATTTTACTTTGCCCCAGAAAAAAATCTCTGCTTGACCTGCTAAGTTTCTGAGCACCCGGGTTCAATTTCTCCACCCCTCTCGGAGAGCCTGGCAAGTTACCGAGAGTATCCTGCCCCCAAGGCAGAGTGTGGCAAGCTACCCGTGACATATTCGATATGCCCAAAACAGTAACAACAAGTCTCACAATGGAGATGTTACTGGTGCCCACTCGAGCAAGGGAATAATGAGAGAACAATAAGGGAATGAAGCCCTTATTGTTACTGTTTTGGGCATATCAAATACATCACAGTAGCTTGCCACGCTCTGCTGTGTGAAATTCTGCATCGCTCTTTTCCAGGAGCTTCATTTTATAGTCTCTGGGTCTTGACCATTGAAGAGATTACATGGAGCCAGCGGCAGTTTGTAGGTGTGGCTGCCAAGCTACTGGAAAACTGGGGATCTGGGTGGAGGAGGCCCAGTCCGGATCCAAGCAGGCTTGGAGAGCTCAGTCATGGGTCTCGCATACCTGGGTTCCTCTGACCGTTCCTTCATGTGTGGGGATTGTCCGAGCGAGTGGAGAGTGGCCTTGAGCATGGCTGTGGCTGGGTTCTGGAGGTTTTTGGCTGCTGGGGTTCAACTTGGGGCGGGAAGGGAAATTCAACCTGCCCCACTCTGAGGGGGCGCCGGTAAAGACAGCCTGGTGTGGGGGCAGGAGATTCTGCATCACTCTCTTCCAGGAACTTCGTTGTATAGTCTCTGGGTCTTGGCCGTTGATGAGATTACAACGGATTTAAAAGGGCATGAAATAAATATAAAGGGGGACTGTTTCCAGATTCAAGTGCTGCATGTCCCTCATGTGAACAGACATGATGGACACTGAATTTTCTCTCGGTGGTTAGCAAGATGTTAGCAAAAAGTTCCCAGCTCAGGGATCTGCTGAGGATCGCCAGGGCCACGCGCAATGTTCCTCAGGGGGTCATGGGGCACAGGAGAAAGAACTCCCGGCCTCATGCATGTGGAGCATGTGCTCCAGCCCTCTGAACTCTGTCCAGTCCCACACAGTTGTTTTTTCTACCTGAATGTTAAACGTCCAGTTTCCAAAGACTGAGACTACCAGGAAATCGGATGGCTGGCTAAGAACCTGAGTGAAAAAGTATAAACAATAATCCATGACATAAAAAATTATTCTCTTTCCCCTCTCCTCTCTTCTTCTTTCCTCTATCTCCCCCCTCCTCTCTGTGGATGGCAGATTTGGGGGCTCGAACAAGCAGATTGTTGTCTGCTAACAACTTTTACCTGATGTAAAAGAAACATCATCATTCAGCCTTGCAAAAACAGCAGCATGATCTTCCTGGCAAACAGTCCCAGTTGAGGAGGGAGGGGATTGTACTGTACAAAAACAATCCATTTGATGCTCTTTTCTCCATATTCTGTAACTCGGTCGTGGATTCCATTACACAGAGAGCAATTCTGGGGCCGTCTGAAATGTGGTCTAATTTACAAACATTTTGCTTATACTTTATTATTTCATGAACCACTGATGACAGAAGACAGATTCGCTTCCCTCTTTATCTCTTCTTCGAGCTAATATCATTTTACATTCCCAGAAAGCTGCCCCATGAAGAGCAGGGGAGCTGAGGAGCCAGAATTGAGCCAGACAGCCACAGAGTTACTGAGTTTTCCTTTCCTGGGGCCTCGGTTTCTCCTTTTGGAAAATGAGAGAGCTAGATCATGGGAGTTTCCAAATCAACACTTTCCAAAAGTCTCCTTCTGGACAGGCAGGAAATAAGAAAGGGAATAAAGAAGCAAGATGGAGAAACCTCCATGGTTGAAATGCTTGGTCTGTTGGCAGAAGCAAGAGGAAGAACATTTACCAACAAGTGTGAAAAAAATGCTACTGTGCAAGGCTGTATGAACCTATGGAAAGGTTAGTCCAATGACTCCACTGTGAAACCTGGGAGGTTTAAAAGGAGGAAACATTTAAGTTGTGTGTAAGGAAAAAAATAGATTTCTAGAGAAGCCCTGGAAAGAGACATGGCTTGTAAAAAAAAAAAAAAAAGTCACTACCAGTAGAAAGGTACAAGCACTGAGAAAAGCATCACCTATTGCAGGGAAAGGAAGTGGGTCTGGGAAGAGATTCCATGCCGGAAGAAATGATGAGCTCACAGTCTAGAAGAGTCTGTCGGAAGCCAATTGCAAAAGGAACTTTGGAGAATAATGGGCAACTGGCGATGTGTTTTAAAATACCAGAGAGGGGGGCTGGAGCAATAGCACAGTGGGTAGGGTGTTTGCCTTGCATGCGGCTGACCCAGGTTCGATTCCCAGCATCCCATATGGTCCCTTGAGCACTGCCAGGAGTGATTCCTGAGTGCATGAGCCAGGAGTAACCCCTGTGCATCACCAGGTGTGACCAAAAAAGCAAAAAAATAAATAACAATAAATAAAAAATAAAATATGAGAGAGGGGCTAGAGGGATAGTACAGCGAATAGTGTATTTGCCTTGCATGCTGCTAATCCAGGTTCGATCCCCTGCATCCCCTTTCGTTTCCTGAGCACCACCAGGGAGCAAATTCCTGAAGGTAGAGCCCGGAGTAACACCTGAGCATCACTGGAATGACCCCAACACAAGCCAAAACCATATTCTAAAATATCAAGGGAATGGGTAGCATGTGTATTTCAGAGTGTTTGTTCTTCCTACAGAGTGGAGAATGGGCCACACTGTCCAAATAGGGTGACCCTTAGCCATGTGTGGCTATTGAATATGTAAAGTATGGCAGCTGATACAAGCTGTAACTATACAACACCCAGGGGAGGGCTTAAGGATAGCTCAGAGGCAAACGCACCTCTCTTGCCCTGTGAGGCCGTGAGTTTGGTCCCCAGAGCTGCCCACTGGTGCCAAGCACAGTCCCTGCAGCCCTGCTACTGGGAGCCCGGGCAATGCAACAGCTTGTTATAATCTCAGATGCTCCACAGCCAGGAGTGTGTGAGTGTGGCCCTACCATGCAGGACTCTTGGGGTGGAATAAAATAAATAATAATATACAAACACCTTAGCCAAGGAGCATGGCCCATGGTGAGCACTGTGTGAGCACCACAACTCCTAGAAGGCACACAGGGTCAAGTGTGCGAGCCTCAAAACCAGATGGGTGGCCCCTGCCCTTTGCAATAGCAACTGAAAGGGAAATGGGGGGGGGGGATGGAAACTACAACATTTTTTGGCAGTGTGGCTTTGTGCTCTGTGCCCAGGAATTACTCTTGACATTGCTCGGGGGGGAGACCCTATGTGGTGCTGGGGATCTAACCAGGTACTTGTATGCAAGGTAAACACCTCAATCCCTGTTCAATCTCTTCATGGTACCTATTTTGACTTTTTTTCATATTAAAAACAGTGATTCATTGGAAGCCCAAACTTACATATGTAGGGTTTGCATTGAATCTCTGTTGAGCAGGCTGGAATTTGAAGACCTGTAGGTGAAAAGCCCAATGAGCAGAATTTAGAAAGGGGAGGGAGAGTGAGTGAGGGAGAGGAGGGTCCCCAGGCAGCGGGATGGGTTAGAGAATAAGCAGGGGAGACAGGCCAGCTCTGGGCGCAAGGCTGAGTATTGGGGTTTACAGTGTAGTGGATCAAGATGGGGGTCCGAGAGATAGCACAGGGGTCGAGGTGCTTGCCTTGCACAGGCTGACCCAGGTTTGATCACCAGAACCCCTGACAGTTGCCATATCCCTGTTAGTAGTGACCCCTGAGCACAGTTGGATCCCAAAATAAAAGACTCAAAAAAACGAGCTATTCACTCTGGGGACTGAACACCCCGATCTCAAACTGGCTCCATCAGTTACTGGCTCTGTCACCTCAGACACACCTTTCCATTGTCCCTCATTTTCTTTTTTTTTTTTTTGCTTTTTTGGGTCACACCTGGCGATGCACAGGGGTTACTCCTGGCTCTGCACTCAGGAATTACTCCTGGCAGTGCTCAGGGGACCATATGGGATGCTGGGATTTGAACCCGGGTCGGCTGCATGCAAGGCAAACGCCCTACCCGCTGTGCTATCTCTCCAGCCCCGTCCCTCATTTTCTTCAACTGCTTAGTGTAGGTGTAACAGCAGCTGCTTTGCAGACCCACTGTAAGGATTCACTAAGTTCACTCACTGATTTTCACACCCACCTGGACTTTAGACTCACACTGGCAACTGCTCAAACTCTCAACCCCGAAGAGATTCTGATTTCACTGGTACCGCCTGGGGTCTGCACATCAAGGCTTTTTATTTAGCTAAAGAGCCAGGCCCATCGAAAGGCACAGCACCATTTTTACGTTAGGATAGACAGTATTTTTTAAAAGTATCTAGTATGGTACGAGAATGGAAGTCTTTGCTGTTCTTATACTTTTCAGGTCTTGAATAATTTATAACCCATTGAAACGGTACAGCTGAGTGTGTCCCTAAATGCCACTGTAGGAACAAGAGCGTTTCCAAATTAAGTCACAGGGCTCCCTTCAACACGGCCTCTCTTGTGAATGCAGGTGGGCCATGTGGAGACCAGGGCTGCTGAAGCGGGCAACACTCAGCAGTTCCAATTCTCCCAAGCCAAAATGCGGTGCATTTCCCAAAACACTTAACTCTGACAACAAGGTTTTAGTATTGGCAACCTACAGACAGAATGCAATTAAACCTTGGAGCTGGGTACTGAGATCTCACCAGCCAGAGCCAGATGGGACCGTGGTGCTGCAAGAATTCATTTGGAGAACGCAATCAGCCCATCTGTATCTTAGTCACACACACACACACACACACACACACACACACACACACACCATGGGGGCTGCCTTGTTGAGAAAATGGGTGAAAATGCTGAGGGACCTTCAGAGCTTAGACTGTCATCAGTGAAGGAGCCAAAGCTGAGTCTCGTAGGGATGAAGAGACACTCAAGAGTGACCCTCTCCACCGGGGTTCGGAAGCCGGCCCCACGTGCTGGGGGAAAAGGCAGTTGGGACAGAGAAGGAACCACTAAGTGGATGAAGATTGGAGGGATCGCCCAGGATGGGAGATGTGTGCTGAAAGTAGAACAAAGATCAACACAATGACCTCTTAGGATCTGTATTGCAAACCATAATGCCCAAAATTAGAGAGAGAGTAAGAAGGATGGTACCTGCCACAGAGGCAGGGAGTGGGGTGGGGTGGGGTGGGGAACAAGGGTGGTGGAAAATGTGCACTGGTGGAGAGATGGGTGCTCAAGCATTGTTTGACTGAAACGCAATCATGCAAGTTTGTAACTGTATCTCACAGTGATCCAATAAAACTTCTTTAAAAAAAAAAAAGTGATCCCTTGAGCCAGGGAGATAGTACAGTGGATAGGGCATTTGCCCTGCACACGACCAACCCGGGTTCAATCCCCAGAATCCTATATGGCCCCCCCGAGCACCACTAGGAGTGATTCCTGAGTGCAGAGCCAGGAGTAACCCCTGCGCATCGCCAGGTGTGACCCAAAAAGCAAAAAAAAGAAGAAGAAGAAGAAGAAGAAGAAGAAGAGTGATCCTCTCTCCTGACCTGAGCTCTCTCTCTTTTCATCTTCAATCAGCTTCTGTGGAACCAACACATCGTGGCTTAAGGCAATGTGGGTGCGGCTTCCAGGAAGAATCACTGTGAACACTCAGTGGACATTGGCTAGGGGCCAGACCCCATCAGGAGCACTTCTTCTGCCTCCTGTATTTTGTTTGTGTGTTTGTTTTGAATTAACGTAGGGAAAGGCGGCAACTGTGGATAACAATTCTGGGATTAAAAGCGATGAGATGACAAACTTGCAAAATTAATATCAAAAATTAATATCAATAGGTCTAGAAGATTGATTTATGTGAACCTGGTTATATCTGATGACAGAGTTGATAGTCCTGGTCTAAGAATTTATTAAGGTGGTTTTTTTTGTGGCTTTAGGAGGTGTCACATGGCTGTGTCTGCAGTCACGTGGTCCGGACTCTTCCTGATCTGTGGTCTGAGCCAGAGTTGACAAGGCAGCAGATACGGGTGGTGGGCGGAACTGCTGGGGCTTCCGGAAGTGTGGGGAGCTAGGGGGGAGGTTACCCATCCTGGCTACCAATAAAACACCAGAGATCGCAGCCCAGACACGGGTACCTGAGATTACTGGAAGATGGCATCTCTGCAGAGAATATTCGTGGGGCTTTGGAGCAGAGCCCTTGGCGAAGCTGTGGTGGCAGGGATGGGCACCACCAACGGAGCCTCGGTTGGGCAGGTATTTGTCTCCTCCTGCCTCCCATGGGTGCTCCAGGGTTTTCAGCGGCTGTGGTGGCAATTCCGTAAGGTTTAGCTGCATGGCACATCTCCTGGGAGATTTAGTCAGGATTTCGTGGAGCAGGGCCGGTGAGTGAATGGACATGGCCCGTGGACCAGGATGCTGGGGCTTTGGGATGTATGTGCTCCTATTTCTTCCTCTCCATCCCAGTTCTATGAACAAGAGGTTACAACTATGGCTCCGTAATGAGAAAACGAAGACTCAACGAGGTGCGGTAATTGGTTGCAAGTGGTAGAATCCCAACTCAGGCTCAGACCAGAACAGAATTTGTAGCCCAAGGAACATGGAAAAGGGTTGAAGGAGCAAGTTAGGAGGTAGACAAAGATGCCTGTGGATCTTCATGCACTTGGTATCAGGGGCTCTTTCTCCCTGCTGCCTCCTTCTCTCTGGGCATGAGGCAGAGCCTGTCCTGCTGCCTGCAGCTTTGACAGGGTGGCCATGCCCTTTCCCAGCTAACCAGGCTCTTCTCTTTCCTTCTGGTTCTTACAATCCCCTGGGAAGTGCCCCATTCAGCCTACCTTGGGTCACGGATTTATCCTAGATCAATCAACAATGACCATGAGTGTGAAATTAGGTAAGCACGTGGAGGCTCGCTCCACTGGGCAGAAGATGACAGGAGGAAGAAGGAAAACGATTTCCTAAGAGACGAATGATATGTGGTCCCAGAAGGGAAATGCAACTGATCACAGCCCCTGCTTCCAAGAATGAAAGCCAATAGAGCTTTCAAATAGGGGCGGAAGCGACTCCTTCCTAAAGCGACACCACTTGGAGACTCCGCTGAAGGGATTCAGCCCACCTATATCATTTCAACTCAATTTGATATTAACTGGACTTTTATTGTATATTGGCATGGTATTGCAAGCTGTCATGTAGAATGAACTAGATAAGTATTTGGTAAGTCAATAATATCAGGTCTCTTTGCCCAAAGAACTAACAGCCTAGTAGGGGCGTAAGGCAGCACAAAGGAACATAAAAACATGGAAGCAAATTAAGGATGTCATTGATTTGAGAACAAATGGAGAGCTAATGCTGGAAGACTCGTCGAAGAAGAAGGTGCTATATGAGATGGGGTTTGATAATGGAATAGGATCGATAGGAAGAGCTACTGAAATTGCTAAAATTGGTATGTGTAAAATTGATATCGGTAAAAGTCATGTTCACCAAGAAATATATCTCTGGGAGCAAAGGTAGGATGGACAAATTATCCAGGGATGGGTGTATGTGTGTGTGTGTGTGTGTGTGAAATTTGCCATTTCAATCATTTTAGGTATTTGATTCATTGGCACTAATTACACTAATGCTATTATACCACCAACACCAATCTAGAAACTTTTCCATCACCCAAGAAGAAATCCTGATACCCCATTAAGCAATGACTTGCATTCTCTGGAACATGTTAACCTTTAATCTATCATCTGATTCTACAAATTGGCTTATTCATTGTATCTCAGATAAATGCAATTATTCAATATTTGTTCTTTTGTATCTGGTTTATATTTAACAATATTTTAATGCTTCATTCATGTTATAGCATGAGCCAGAACTTCAATATTTTTGGCTGTTTATACCACATTTTGTTTTTTTTAACCTGCTGTCGGATGCCTGAATTGTTTCCAATTTTTGGTTAATGAATAATTGGCATACAGGCTATTGTTAGAGTTTCTATTTTCAATTCTTTGGGGTGCATAGCTAGAAGCAGCATTGATAGATCACTATAGTCCATCTATCATTAGTTTTCTAAGAACTGCCAAACTAGTTCCCACAAAGAGAGTACCCTTTCAGACAGTGTTCAATGTACAAGGGCTTCGATTTCTCTGCATCCTCACCAACGACTGTTATGTTCCATTGTGTATATATTTTTACATTTATGTTTGTGTTCTATTTATATCTGACACTTGTTATAATGTATATCTATATATTCACCCTAGGAACTGTGAAATAGTACTCACTGTACATTTAACTTGCAATTCCCTGTGGATGTTAAAGGTGTTCTCACATAGTACGTCAAGTCATCCAGTTGTACTGACACACAGTCCAAGTGTAATAAAACTGAGGAACTGAGGCTTCATTGTGTAGTGATAGGGAGCCAATGACAGTCTAACATGATAAGAAATATAAAATCTTGGGGCTGGAGTAATAGCACAGTGGGTAGGATGTTTGCCTTGCACGCGGCTGACCCGGTTCAATTCCCAGCATCCTATATGGTCCCCAAGCACCGCCAGGAGTAATTCCTGAGTACAGAGCCAGGAGTAACCCCTGTGCATCGCCGGGTGTGACCCAAAAAGCAAAAGAATAAAAATAAAAATAAATATAAAATCTGGACAGAAGAGTCTAAACAGAGACAAGGGACTAGCTGAGGGGGGAGACTAATTTTTTTTTACATTTATATATTTCTTTATTTTAATTGACTCACCATGAGATACAGTTACAAAGTTGTCCATGATTGAGTTTCAGTAGTACAATGTTCTCACACCCCTCCCTTCACCAGTGTACATTTCCCATCACCGATGTCCCCAGTTTCCCTCCCTGCCACCACAATCCCAGCCTGCCTCCACAGAGTATATATTTTTCTTTTTAATTTTTCATTCTTCTTTCCTTTTAGGCACTGGGATTTGCAATTCTATCCCTGAGAGGGTATCACGCGGATCACTTTACCTCTTTTTTAGCACCTAGTTCTTGAGTGTTCTTGAGCGGGAAATGTCCAGAGTGATCATTTCCCACTATCATTGTCATAGTGGTTCCCTCCCTGTCATAACTGCACTCCCGGGAGATGGGGGAGACTTTTAAATGAAACAAGCAAGAGACAGTGCAAGCTCGAGCCAGATGGGGTGACCATGACGAGGGACAGAAAGGGACAGCCCACAGCGACGCCATCCTTTCACCCTCAGGGGCCAGACTACATGACCAATTCCTCTTCGTGCAGAAACAGACACATGCAAATAAACCATGAAGCAGATATATACTCACTATATATATATATATATATATATAGTAGACAGGAGCACAGAATGTACATAATTTTCAGGTGAAGAACAGTTAATTAGAAAGGAAAGAAGACAGGGACTGAAGGAAAAAGGACCGATGAGAGCTCACACGTGACCATAAAAATATTAGGATCTTGGGCCGGAGCGATAGCACAGCGGGTAGGGTGTTTGCCTTGCACGCGGCTGACCCGGATTCGATCCCCGGCATCCCATATGGTCCCCCAAGCACCGCCAGGAGTAATTCCTGAGTGCAAAGCCAGGAGTAACCCCTGAGCATCGCTGGGTGTGACCCAAAAAGCAAATATATATGTGTGTGTGTGTGTGTATATATATATATATTAGGATCTTATCTGAAATGCAAACATGAAAGTTCGTAAGTTTGTAACTATACCTTATGGTGATTTGCTAATAAAATTTATTTTTAAAAATTAGGACCTTTTGGGGCTGGAGTGATAGCACAGCGGATAGGGCATTTGCCTTACATGCAGCTGAGCCGGGTTCGACTCCCAGCATCCCATATGGTCCCCCGAGCTCCGCCAGGAGTAGTTCCTGAGTGCAAAGCCAGGAGTAACCCCGAGCATCGCCGGGTGTGACCCAAAAAGAAAATAAATAAATAAATAAATACAAAGTACCTAGTTCTGGAAAAAAAAAAGGGGGGGTGGGCTGGAGTGATAGCACAGCCGGTAGGGCATTTGCCTTGCACGTGGCCGGCCTGGGTTCAATTCCCAGCATCCCAAATGGTCCCCTGAGCACTGCCAGGGGTGATTCCTGAATGCAGAGCCAGGAGTAACCCTTGTGCATCGCCAGGTGTGACCCAAAAAGCAAAATAAATAAATAAATAATTAGGACCTTTTCTTGCTAAACTAACCTCACAGTAAGCTGCTTTCTACATTCTATTTCTTTTTGTTTTTTTAAATCATCCTGACTACTTTCTGAGATCTTATTCCTGTGTTCATCTGTTTGCAAGCCCCCAGAAGGAGAATCTGTTTCCTTCTCCCTCTGTCTCAGAAGCTGGAAGTTATCCACAGGGTAGCCCCATTCATTGCTTTTGACTAAATCTCTCAGCCTTGGAATTCAACTTACTTTTTTTGTATTTTGTATTTTTCAGATGAACTTAGTCATTTTGTTTTGTTTATTGTTTTGCTTTTTGGGTCACACCTGGCGATACACAGGACTCATTCCTGGCTCTGCACTCAAGAATCACCCCTGGTGGTGTTCAGGGGACCATATGGGATGCTGGGATTTAAACCTGGGTCGGCCGCATGCAAGGCAAACGCCCTACCCACTGTGCTACCACGCCAGCCCCGAACTTAGTCATTTTTTTTTTTTGCTTTTTTGGGTCACACCCAGCGATGCGCAGGGGTTACTCCTGGCTCTGCACTCAGGAATCACCCCTGGCAGTGCTCAGGGGACCATATAGGATGCTGGGATTTGAACCTGGGTCGGCCGCATACAAGGCAAACGCCCTACCCGCTGTGCTATTGCTCCAGCCCCAAACTTAGTCATTTTGGCTTTTAAAAAAGTAGCACAGTGTGCCCCAAGGATGGGGCTCAGGAGAAGAACACCTTGCATGCATGAGGCCAAGAGTTTGAGCCCCAAACCCTGACACGATGGTCCCCAGCACAAGTGTGAGACACCCCTCCCCATGATGCCATGTATGAACCAGAAGCAAGTGTGCAAGCCCTGACACCCCCCCATAACAATCATAACCAAGGGAACAGAGAGGGAGGGGGGACCGGCCGAGAAGAGACGGAAATAGACAGAGCTCTCACACTGCCATAGCACCACCCCCCTCCGCCACTGGTTTTCTGCTCATGGCTGTTGTCCTTGTCCTCACTTACACCAGATATCTCAAGTACAACCCCGAAGTGCTTTGCTCAGTCTGTGAACGCGCCCCAGGCCTCTGCTGCCTTCCTGGCTCTCCTCTCCGAGCAACTGTGCCCCCGGCAGTGCAGGTGATATTATTCACACCTTCACACCCCCCTTACACTCCGGAACTGAGAATAAGCTGCCCCCGGAAGGGCTACTCTTGCAAGAAGACTTCCAGGAAGAGGCGGTCATCCATCACCAGCCAGGCTTGTCCTGTCCTCACCCCCTTACCTCCTTTGCCCTCAACCCTGGGGATGGCAGGGATCATTGTGAAGGCGCAGAGTGAGAGAGAGTCGGAGGAGGAAGTGGAGCAGAAGGCATGAGCAAGGGTGAAACCAAAGAACCCACTCAGGAACTCATCTGACTCCTTGGGGCATGAGCACCTGCCCTCTTGATCCAAACTGGAGACTTGCCCACCAAGGGATCTATGAGCTTCCTTTCAGAGTTTAATATTTATAGCACCGTAGCACTGCTGTCCCGTTGTCCATCAATTTACTCGAGCGAGCACCAGTAACGTCTCCATTGTGAGACTTATTGTTACTGTTTTTGGCATATCGAATACGCCACGGGTAGCTTGCCAGGCTTTGCCGTGTGTGTGTGGGGGGGGGGGGGGATAATCTCGGTAGCTTGCTGGGCTCTCCAAGAGGAAAGACCAAATCTATATAAGAAAAATATATTTGGTCATGACTGACCAAGTATTTTTTCTTGTCTAAGAATCAAATATAAATGGAGCCTTTTAGGATTAGGGACCCTTCATTCTAAAAACATCTATCATCTAGGTCATTTCTAAAACTGATGAGTAGAAACCCTTGATGACAAGATCACTATTATGGAACTGGGGGAAAGAGGCAGAGTAGAAGAGACATAAATTCTTGGGGCTGGAGCAATAGCATAGCAGGTAGGGAGTTTGCCTTGCACTCAGCCAACCCAGATTCGATTCCCAGCATCCCATATGGTCCCCTGGGCACCACCAGAGGTGATTCCTGAGTGCAGAGCCAGGAGTGACCCCTGTGCATCGCCAGGTATGACCCAAAAAGAAAAAAAAAGAGAGACAAATTCTTCAACACTCAGATGGTGGTGGAGGTGCAATAATTTTGTACACCAATCATACCTCAACTACAATAAAATAAATAAAAATGGGTTCAAAGTCATCATGGTGAAAAAACTGTTGCTGGTCTATTTGAATTGGCCAAATAGCAACTGTTCTGGAAACCACAGTTTGAGAACCTAGAACGGACATTCTGAGCACAAGTACTAAGGACAAAGGGTTTTTGCCAGAGGATGTAATAGCCAACTCTATATAGCTAAGAATAGTTAAGCTTAATATGAAATCTTTAATAAATTACCTCATCATTTTGCATCCCATTGAAAAAAATCCTTCACCAGCAGGTCAACCTGTGTCTGTGGGGGCGAGTGCATAGCAGCTTGATGGCACCTTCAGTAATATAGGATACACAGTCTCAGGAAGAAATACAATATCGTCTGAAGAAATTGAATCAGTTAATATTTATAGCAGTGTAATCTATAAGCTTTATGTGGTCACTATATTTCCTATGTGATGTGCAATAGAAAACATGTATTTACATAGAGCAATACCCTACACATATTATATGCTCTATAAAAGCTATATATAGTAGACTATTATACACTATCCATGTACAGACAACATTAAATCATTCATTTATTAGATCTGTAAAACTGGATTTTTGTCTCTGTACCACAACTTGTTGGTTTAAACAAAAGCCAAACAACTGTCTGAAAACAATACATTTTTTTTTCAGTGGGTGAGGTATGGCAACACCCACCCAGCAATGGTCATGGGTCACTCCTGCCTCTGCACTCAGGAATTACTCCTGAGCATTGTCGGGTGTGATCCAAAAAGCCAAAGAAAAACAAAAAACAAACAAACAAACAAACAAACAAACGCTGTAATTTCAGTGCATCAGCAGGAAGAGCTGGAATCGTTGTCATGTATGCATGACACACTTAAACACGGTGGCCATCCTGCCATCTCTCCTGTCCTCTTTCATCATCCCTCTGACCATTTTACTTATAGTCACAGAAAATGGGACCACAGAACTGGTTCTGTGGACACAGTGATTAATGTGTGTGGCAAGCCAGAAAGGATTTAAAGCAATGTCCATTTGGTACCCAACTCAGACAGAAACTCATCTTGAAGGACACCAAGTTCATCTTCCACAATTTTGCACGTGCATCTTTCTCACAACTGTGGGGAAAGTAGGCTCAGATTGAAACCAACCTCCCGGTGGTGTCATTTAAATACCTAGATCCTATGTCTGAAATATGTCTTGGTTGGATTTCTTGGGTCCTATGACTCCATAAATCCTTCTTTCCTGCTTAGGTGGCCAAGGGTTGTCAGGTCACCCGGAGTCACATGGGGTCACCAGAGCATGCTTGGAACATTTGACTAGGAGTGGGAATAAAGGCAAATTTAACAGGCATTTGGGCAGGAAGTGCTGGCCTGTTTACTGATGGAAAACCACTTGCCAGAGTAAGAGCTCTTTGGGGACCTTTGAAGGCGTTTGGCAAGCCCCAGTCCCAAAAGCTGCTGTGTGCTGAGAAAGGACCCATGGGCCTCGGAGAAGTGAGAAGCCAAAAGGTTACCTCCCAGAAGCCTATTAAAGAGCAGAATGAAAAGTTCCTTGGCTGGGATGGATGCAGGGGGGTGGGCCGCCATTATATAAAGAGATGCCTATGTCCAAAAGTCTGGAAACAGTAAATGAAGGTGGAGATGTGACAAGATAGAACAAACGAACTTCCATTCACTGCGGGTAAGGCTGTTGCTTGGTTAGATCTCTTTGAAAAACAGTTTGGAGACTTCTCAAGAAATTAAAAATAGAATTTCCCTTTGACCCTGCAGTCCTACT
The DNA here is from genome assembly GCF_027595985.1 of Sorex araneus. Taxonomy (NCBI): domain Eukaryota; kingdom Metazoa; phylum Chordata; class Mammalia; order Eulipotyphla; family Soricidae; genus Sorex; species Sorex araneus. Next base: position 9,957,004 of record NC_073310.1, read on the forward strand.
TCTAGGACTCACCCCCCACCCCTGCTAAAAAACACAAACACATAGGCACACCTATGTTCTTTGACCATTGTTTACAATAGCCAAGATGTGAAAATGACTCCGTGGAATACGACTCAGCAATGAGGAAAAATAAAACCGTGCCATTTTCTGCAGCTTAGAAGGAACTAGAGGGTGTCAAACTAAGTGAAGCGAGTCAGGGAGAAAAAGATCAACATCAGATGGTCACACTCATTTATGAGTAGAAGAAAACAAAGCAAAGGCTTAGATAATTCCCGATGGAGACAACCCTGAGATATGGTCAATAGAACTTGGATCCAGGGAAGCTGGGGGAGGGGAGGATGGCAGGGGAGAGGGTCTTGGGGTAAAGGTGGGGGCTTCGGGCACTCTGGTGCAACAGCATATAGTGTACAGTGACATGAATATGGGTTGTATTGTCAAGAATACATTTTTTAATATGAACTTAAGAAATAAGAAAGGGAGTTTCCTCCTTTCTTCCAATAATTAGTCACGCCCTCTGACCTGGCCCTGTAGCTTCTCCTCTGATGTCACATGTACACTTGTCACTGTCACTGTCATCCCATTGCTCATCAATTTGTTCTAGCGGGCACCAGTAACGTCTCTCATTGTGAGACTTGTTACTGTTTTTGGCATATCAAATACGCCACAGGGAGCTTGCCAGGTTCTGCCGTGCGGGCACGATACTCTCGGTAGCTTGCCGGGCTCTCCAAGAGGGGTGAAGGAATCGAACATGGGTCAGCTGCATGAAAGGCGAACACCCTACCTGCTGTGCTATCACTCCAGCCCATATGTACAATTATAATTAGTTATTTGTACATATAGTTAGTTAGTTAGTTAGTTAGTTATACGGGTCTCTTGCCCGCATGCCTGGCTGTCTTCCCCAGGACCCCTCGGAGGGGATGGGCTCCAGCTTCCCTCCCCGCCCCAAGCAGAGCTCCCGGCAGCCAAAGACCACCGGAACCTAGCTACAGCCATGCTCAAGGCCCCTCTCCACACATTCAGACAAGCCTCACACATGAAAGTACCGGCAGAAGTACCCAGGTGTGTGTAATCCCATCAATGGCCAACATCCAGAGACTTAAAAGCAAGCTCCCAGAAGCAATATCTTATAACCTACTTCTCCCTCTGAGAGAAACTAGCAAGCTACTGAGAGTTTCCTGCCCACATGGGACAGCCTCGAAAGCTTCCCATGGTGTATTCATATGCCAAAGCCAGTAACCAGCTGGGTCTCATTCCCCTGACCCTGAAAGAGCCACCAATGCGGCATCGTTGGGAAGACTGAGTAGAGAGAGGCTTCTAAAATCTCAGGGATAGGACAAATGGAGAGGTTACTGAGACTGCTCGAGAAATTCAACAATCAATGGAATTTTGTGATTTCATGATTTTGTGATTTGTACATACTTCACTCCCACAAGTTCCAAGCATGTACACTGTTTTGTACACAAGGAGATACTACCTCACACCCATTAGCACTGCCAGGATCTAAAGAAACAAAATAACAAGGATTTGATGGAAATATAGAGATATTGAAATCCGGTGCATCCCCCGGTGATAGAATGGAGCAGACTTATGAAAAACTGAACATCATTTCTTCCAAATATTAAAAGCAGACTCAACAGCCGTTCTGCTTCTGCATATACAGCTAAAAGGGTGGGAAATGGGGTCTCAAAGAGATGCTCATAGTCTCACATTCATACAGCACTTCTCACGGCAGTTAGAGGCTGAATCCCAGTGTCCTTCCATGGATGACAGAACAACACTAACATGGACCATTATTATTCAGTCTAAACAGAAGGAAGTCCAGGCCCAGGCTCTAGCTTGAATGCTCCTGATTGTGTTGGAGTGAAATAAATCAGCCACAAAAAGACAAATATTATATGCTCTCACTTTACAATGTAGAGTCATCATACTCGCCCAGACAGGCCGGCTGGATATTGATTTTACAACACTGTGAAATAACTTTAAGCTACTTAATGGCACACGCTAAAATGACTAAACTGGCAGGCTTTTTGTTATATGTATGTTAGCACACATTATATTTTCATTTTATGAGTCTCCCAAAGAAATGACTGGACATCCGGGGCCCCTCCAGCCAACCAGGCCTGCAGTTCTGTGCAAGGATCGATGTTGCTCAGGCTTTGGGGTAGAGGAGTTATTGGGATCACCTTTTGGTGCTGGGGCCTCCAGAGCTGCACCTGGGGGTCTTAGGGGACAATGCACTGCTGGGGATCAAACCAAGGTCTACCCTTGCAAATCACGGGCCTGAACCCCTTTACTATATTTCTAGCCTGTTAAAATTGATTTTTTTAAATTTTTGGGTCACACCCAGCTATGCTCAGAGGTTACTACAACATATATGGGATGCCGGGAATTGAACCCGGGTTGGCCGCATGCAAGGCAAACGCCCTACCCGTTGTACTATTGCTCCAGCCCCTAAAATTGATTAAAAAAAAAAAAAAGAAAAACCTCTTGAGAGGCTGGAAAAATACCTCAACAGGCCAACAAGCTGAGGGCATATTTTGCATGCAGAGGGCCTACAGAGGGCCTCCTTGCATATCCCCAGCACTTCATGAGCACCATGTGTGACCCATAAAAAACAACTGAAAAAGAAGAAATGTAACCCTCCATGGCTTAGAAGCCGGCCTCACATGCTGGGGGAAAAGGCAGCTCATAGAGAAGGGACCACCAAGTAAGGGATGCTAGGAGGGCCCACTCAGGATGGGAGTTGAGGGCTGAAAGTAGACTATAGACCGAACATGATGGCCACTAAGAGACCTCTACTGCGAACCACAACACCCAAAAGGAGAGAGAGAGCAAAATGGAATGCCCTGCACAGAGGTAGGATGGGGTGGAGGGGAAGAGGTGGGGGTGGTGGGAGGGATGCTGAGACCACTGGTAGTGGAGAATGGGCACTGGTGGAGGGATGGGCACTCGATCATTGTATGACTGAAACGCAAGCACAAAAGTTTATAAGTCTGTAACTGTATCTCATGGTGATTCACTAATAAAAATTTTTTTTAAAAAAGAAATGTAACCCTCTTGAGGTACAGGAGCATAGCTTATTGATTGACAGAGTGTCTAGGGAAAAATCAGCCCCTAAATGCAGGCCCTAAGGTCTGGGTAGTTTCCTGAGCAAAGCAAGTTTCGACAAGGTTAAATGAGGTATAAATAAATAAATAATATAAAATAAATATATAAATAAATACACGGCCAAGCAGGAAACGTACTAGGGGGAATTTAGGGTGTAGGCAGATATGTGTCCTGCAAGGGAAAGTTCAGGTCTAAGCAGGCAATGTCTGGCTAAGGGGTACAGGCTTAGACAAACATCAGGCTACAACACAACCAGCCTGCCAAGGAGAGCAGGTCATTCCCAGAGTCTCCAGCCTGTTGCTCATCCACCCCGTGTCAGGCCCATAGCTGTGCTAGCAGTGTGTCCTTTGTCCTTGGTACTAACTCCTAATAAATGCTGCATGTGACTGGAAGGAGAGAGGAAATGGGACCTGTGCCTAGTACAAGGCCAAGTCTCTCCTGACCGTGGCTGTCAGTTGTCAAGGCTGGTTTGCTATGTGGACAAGGACACTGAGTCTGTCTCGTTCTCTGTGTGACCAGCCGTGCCAGACATATTCAAAGGTAGCAATTAAACTGGTTTCATTGTGATGACCGCCCCCCCCCACACACACACATCTCATAAAATGGAGCATGTGACTTGCATATGTGAAGCCACATACACATCTCAAAAATTGGAGCACGTGACTTGCGTATGTGAAACCCTGGTTTAGATTCCTGGCATCTCTCCCCTCAAGAAAAACCTACTGAGGGGGCTGGAGCTATAGCACAGAGGGGAGGGCGTTTGCCTTGCACTCGGCCGACCTGAGTTCGATTACCAGCATCCCATATGGTCCCCTGAGCACTGCCAGGAGTGGTTCCTGAGTGCAGAGCCAGGAATAACCCAAAAAAGCAAAAAAATTTAAAAAATTAAAAATAAAATAAATAAGAAAAACCTACTGAATAAATTAAAAATACAGCTGGGATGGGAACACCCAAGATGACTTTAGCAAAAGGTAGTTTTACTGGCTTATATAAAAATGATGACAAATAATCCAAAGGCAGAGAGTTCAGCCATCCCAGGATAGTATCCAAGTGTCCCAATAACACCATCAGGAACTGGTCTTTCTCGGAAGCTCTGCTTTCCCCACAAGTTGTGGAGGATGGTGTTCAGCAATCTCAGTTTCTCTCTGGACTGAACTGGAAGTGGAAGCCACATTAAAATCCTCTCAAGCTCACCGCACCCTCTAGAGAGTTTCTGACCCATTAAGCACAGTTTCAGAGGATAGAGCTCACCTTGGTGATGCCACATCCCTTAAACTCCCTTCTCAACCTTAGAGCCCACAGCATGAAGAGCTGGAGGTTGAATTCCTCCCATCTCCTGTGGATCCTTTACATGTTTCTGAGACTTTCCACCTACTGAATGGGAAAGGAATCCGGCTATTGGTCCATCATTTTCTGACCATCATTTGGACAGGTGGCTGTTGGACATCACTGCTGTTAGGGTCCTGGAGTTGGCACTTCCCAGGGCATTAACCCCTAGAATGGTCAGCCGGTGCAAGCCAACATGTAAGCTGGCTCTGGTCGCCTGGGAGATGGGAAGACGGCAGTGGTTAGGAGCAAGTAGAGAGAGTGCAGGAAGGGGGCAATGCTAATTACTACATGGAGGAGTTCTTCGGAAAACTTTTCAGGGATTAGAGCAATAGCATGGTGGGTAGGGCAATTGTCTTGCATATGGCTGACCCAGGTTCGATCATCAGCATCCCATATGGACTCCTGAGCCCCGCCAGGAGTAATTCCTGAGTTGAAAATCAGGAGTCCTCCCTGAGCTTCACTGGGTCTGACCCAAAAACCAAAAAAAAAAAATTCAGAGGTTTTTTGGGGCTGGAGAGATAGCACAGTTGGAGGGTGTTCGCCTTTCATGTGGCCAACCCGTGTTTGATTCCTCCGCCCCTCTCGAAGAGCCCGGCAGGCTACCGGTGCCCACTAGAACAAATCGATGAGCAATGGGATGACAGTGACAGTGAGTTTTTTTTTCTTTATGGGTCCCTGGCAATGCACAGGAGTTACTCCTGGCTCTGCACTCAGGAATCACTCCTGGTGGTGCTCAGGGGACCATCTGGGATGCCAGAGATCCAACCCGGGTCAGACACGTGCAAGGCAAATGCCTTACCCGCTGTACTCTCTCTCTCTCTCTCTGGCCCAAAAGATAGTCATCTCTTAAAGCAAGGGGGTGGCATACAACTTTCCAGTAAAACTAAGAGCCAGCAAACAGGAATATGAGGGGCTGGAGCGATAGTCCAGCAGGGAGGACACAAACCTGGGTTCGATTCCCATCATCCAATATGGTCCCATGAGCCCCACCAGGAGTAATTTCTGCGTGCAGAGCCAAAAGTAACCCCTGGACATGCTGGGTGTGCCCTCCAAAAGGAAAATGATACCTTCCTAATACACAGTTAGATAACCAGTAAGCAAATGATCTTGTACTCAAAATCTTTCAGGAACATGGACTACAAGCGGACATTTTCCAGATATCAAACACTGAAATCGTTTATTGCCAACACTCCTATGTTCGTTTAAACATTGTCCACAATGGCCAAACTATAGGGGCCACCTAAATGCTTATCAGTGGGTGAATGGGTAAAGAAAACATGATACACTCCTAACTGCATTGGGTGAGATTCCGGCTGGAGTGATAGCACAGCGGTAGGGCGTTTGCCTTTCACACTGCCGACCCATGTTCGATTCCCCCACCCCTCTCGGAGAGCCTGGAAAGCTACCAAGAATATTGCGCCCGCATTGCAGAGCCTGGCAAGCTATCCATGGCGTATTGGATATGCCATACACAGTAACAATAAGTCTCACAATGAGAGACGTTACTGGTGCCCGCTCAAACAAATCGATGAGCAACGGGATGACAGTGACAGTGACAGTGATAGCAGAAGGTGTGGGCGAAGAGAACCTCTATCCTCTACAGACATATATTTCCAATGTTTCAGGTCACTTAAGCCATTAATCATCACCAGAATCTTAATTTCAACTATTTCACCAGAATCCAATGTCTTCATTTCTACTGTTGCATTCTATAAACCACAGTTTTCATTAACGCAAGAAACAGTGGTTGAAATCTGGTTACCTCGGGCCAGAGAGAAAGTACCATGGATAGGGTGTTTGCCTGGCCTGTGGCTGACCCGGATTCAATCTCTGATACTGCGTATGGTCCCCAGAGCACAGCCAGGAGTGCTCTCAGAGCACAGAGCCAGAAACAGCCCCTGAGCAAAGCAGGGTGTGGCCCAAATGCCCCCCCACACCCCCAGATGCATTTAGAATTGCATACGAGCTATTGCCCAGCATCTGTCTTCTGCCCTGAAGCATCTCAACCCCAGGTTCCCTTGACAACAGTAACTTGGTCCTTTTTGAGCTCCGGATAAGTAACACTCACTGATACCGAGCACTTATTCTGAGTCAGGGCACATCATACTAGCGTTTGTCTCCTTTCCCAGCCCTTCACACATACACACACTCCCTCCACCCTATGAGGACTGGCACCACTGTCTCCATTTTACAGGCACAAAAACCAAGGCGCAGAGAAACTGGGTGACTTGTCCAAGGTCCATCAAGTAAGAAGTGTGAGGCGCGGGGTGGATCCACCTCATCCAGGAGTGAGTCTCCCATCCTGTGTTCAATCACACGATCAGTCACCATCACCTCCATGACATGGATGCTCAGGGGTTGCTCCTGGCTCTGCACTCAGGAATTACTCCTGGCAGTGCTCAGGGGACATATGGGATGCCGGAAATCGAACCCAAGCCAGCCACATGCAAGCAGACGCCCTACCTGCTGTACTATCGCTCCAGCCCGCCAGCCCTGCAGTTCTGCTAATTTACTTTTTCCAAATGTTATTTGGGGCGAGAGCCAGATTGGTTCCATCTGAGACACAGGGAGAACAATTTTTTTTTATTTTTAAGAGAGAAATGACAGAATTTGAACCCATAGCTAAAAATACCTTCACCTCTTTTGGAAAGAATTCCCAGGTGATTCTGGGGAACAGCCAAACGGACAGATTTGTCCAGCCTGACTTCTTGACATCCTTTGCCTCTGCTGGGAAACTTCCAGAAGGGAAGTTTACTAAAATGCCAGTTTAATTAGTTCTCTTTTTTTTTTTCTTTGTGGGTCACACCTGGTGATGCTCAGGGGTTACTCCTGGCTCTGCACTCAGGAATTACCCCCCACATTGCTTAGGGGACCATATAGGAGATACCGGGGGCTCGAACCCGGGTCAGCCACATGCAAAGCAAACACCCTCTCCACTGTAAACTCTGCTCTTCTCAAACTGTGTTTGCTGGAAGGAATGGTGAGATCTTACCAACCAACACCGCCACAGAGCACTTTGACAAGGTCATCCCATCTCCTGCAATGTGCCTCTTTGTTCTGCTTTTGTAGGGCCTTGGGAGGAGGGGCAGAGCGGAAAGCAAGCAAACAGTCTATCAGAATGCCCATCACCCAGCAAAAGAAAATCATTCGGGGCTCATTATATTCACTTTGTAAAAAAAAGATCAAAGGAACAGAAAGGAGAAAAAGGGATGGCCAGAGAGAGGGGTGACGAAGGAGGTGGTTGTTGATGGAGGCCAACAAGAAAGAGAAAGAGATATGGGGTCAGAGGATGGTACGGGCTCTGTAGACCGTGGTTCTGAATTTTAAACTCCCCTCCCCACGCCCAGAAAGACTCCGAGAAACAATGGAGAGATTCTTCCCTGCCCACCAGCCTGGGGTACCTTCATTGACCCAAAGGACTGAGGCAAGTTTTCGCCTTTAATGCAGGCGAATTCCCTAGGAGCCCAAGAGGAGCGTTTTTGCCGGGTTGTGATAGAAAGCCGGCCCCATGTATAATTGAAAACACGCAGGACAGCATTACAACTCTTCCTGCTTCGACGCAAAACGGCCTCCAACTCCTTGCTAATGTGCCACCCTCCCAGGAAGCTCTCTGAAGCAATTAAAAATGGTAATTCTGCTGCCTCACAAGAGTCTGAGCTCATCCTGGCCTCCACGTAGACTGCAACAACACACTTAGTTCTCTGTTCCAATGGGCACTCCAAGGAGAAACTTTTCCCAAGCCTCGCTGGCTAAATAGGAAGGTGTGGCTCGTTGGTTCTTGCCTTTTTTTTTTTTCCCTCTGCAGAATAACACAAATAATGAAGACTGCTCTAGCCCAGCCTCGCTTTTGCCATTTTTCTAACTGGTCTCGAGTTTGCCAAAGTGCAAGGGATCAAAAATGATCTGATGTTAGAAAACACACAATCTAATGATGTCATTCCGACAGTTCTAAGTGTTGGGGGCAAAACACCAAATAATGATAGTGAGTTTCCTGTCGAAAATTGAATGCAATCAAAGTAAGGAAACAGTAAAGTGCTAATCATCTGCCACACAGGCAGAGGGGGAGTGGGAGGGGGTATGCTGGGGTTCTTGGTGGTGGAACATGTGCACTGGTGAAGGGATGGGTGTTTGAGCATAGTATGGCTGAGACTCGATCCTAAATGCCCTGTAACTGTTCTCACGGTGACTCAATTAAAAAATTAAAAAATTAAAAATAAATAAATTAAAATTAAAAAAATGATCTGATGTGTGGTCCCCACCCCACTGAAACAATTTGCTTCTGAAACTTTCATGCTGGGATCTCCGTCATCTATGAACAACAGATAGTGTAGTGAGTGTATTGGAGTTTTTGCTTGGTTTTTTGTGTGTTTGCTTGTTTTGGCATCATAATTATGACCTACATGATCTCCAAACCAGAGGAGGAGAACACAGTTATCTAGCAGGCTGCTGTAGGCTACAGTAGTGTGACTCAAGGTGCAGTTTGTAGCCCAGCAGTATCTGAGCTGGTACAAATAGAAATTCACTGAGAATGGTGATGCCCAACTGCAGTGATTCAGCTTTTGAGGAGGCATTGGACAAGGTCTGGACACAGTTTGGGTAGTCATTAACTAAGGAGAGACTCTAGGTACCCTGTCAGATGCAAAGCACACACTCCCAGACCCCAGGAACCCAAGGCTAATTAATAACAAATCGACACTTACTATTTCCAACTTAGCACACTAATGAAAACTTTAGAATACAACCGAATTTAAAGGTAGCTGACCAAATTACGGAAGCAACTGAGTGGAAGACATCATTCTGTGTTATCTCCATTGGTTGATATTTATTCTAGTCAAACCTAGATGGTACACATGCACCATTATACTTTGAAGTAATAAGAAGACATCACTTTTATTAAAAGAAACGGAACAAGCTTTTTCTTTAAAAAAAAATTCAAGCACAGCTAAGGGGGCAGGTGGAGGATTAGGGTGCGGGGGTGGAGAATGGGAATATTGGTGAATGGAAGGTCACACTGGTGGTGTTGGAACACTAAACGACTGTATAATAAACAACTTTGTAAATCACAGTGTTTTAATAAAAATAAAAATAAATTCTTCAAATAAAAATCAAGTACAGGGCTTGCAGAGTGATAGTACAACAGGTAAGGTGTTTGCCTTGCACATACATGTCTAACCTAGGTTGTATCCCCGGCATCCCATATGGTCCCCCAAGCAATGCCAGGAGTAATTCCTGAGTGCAGAGCCAGGAGTAATCCATTGGTATTGTCAGGTGTGACCCCAAAAGCCAAAAATATCAAGCACAGGTGCCAGTGAGACAGTACAGTGGGTAGGGCACTTACCTTACATGTGTCTCTGTCCCCAGCACTCCATGTGGCCATTTCAAGCCCCGCCAGGAATGATTCCTAAATGTAGAGCCAGGAATACGCCCTGAGAAGTGTCACGAATGGCCCAACACACCCACCCCCCCAAAAAAAAACTTGAGCAGTCTTTTTTTTAAGGAGGGCAGGGTTGGGGCCCCCTCAGGGACACTTAGGGGACACACCTGGTGGCTCGGAACCATTTGCAGTGACGGGATTTAAACAGGTGGCAGCAAAAGTCACTGGTAGGGGAGACTCCAACCTTTATACTCGAGCTGAGTCAAGCATAGTTTTATTAGTGAAACCCAAGGAGCATTATTATAATATCATAACTTAAAAAATGATATTTGATGGTAACAATTAAAATAGTACTTAAAACCAGGGAGCTGGCTCCAAAGGCTCATGCACCTGCTTTGTATGTAGGGATCCCCGATTCCACTTCTAGCACCTTAACAATTCCCTAAGTACCATCAGGTATGTCCCCCGACCTTCGTTGATGGTCAAGAATCAGGGACGCTGTCTTGTTTGCCAAGGCATCGAAAATCAGATGGGCCGGATACGTAATGCCATTTAGAGACGACCGCTGGACTAGAGCTATTACTTACTGGATTCCATGGGATGTCAAAAGAATGTCTGGCCGCAGACCTATGAGATGGTCAGACTTCTTCGTCAAGACCCTGAACGAGGGGGCTGGAGCAATAGCACAGCGGGTAGGGCATTTGCCTTGCATGCAGCTGACCCGGGTTCAATCCCCGGCATCCCACATGGTCCCCTGAGCACCGCCAGGAGTGATTCCTGAGTGCAGAGCCAGGAGTAACCCCTGAGCATCGCTGAGTGTGACCCAAAAAGCAAAAAAAAAAAAAAAAAAAAGACCCTGAATGAACGGCTTGAGACTCTTCGTGTTCCTGGAGCGAGCAGATGCCATTGGGCTACACTAGCAGCGACAGGGACACATGGAGACGTTACTGGCACCCAGTCGAGCAAATCGACGAGCAACGGGATGACAAGTGATACAATAATTTGGGGGAGGCAGAGAGATAGAACAGAGTATAAGGTACTTGCTTTGCATGCAGCCTACCCCTGATTGATCCCCAGTACGGCACATGGTTCCCTGAGCACCGCAGGGAGGAGTCCATCAGCACAGAGCCAGGACTAAGCCCTGAGCACTGCTGGGTGTGGCCCCAAAACTCAAAGGAACAAAATTGAAAACTGAAAAGTGATTAAAATTAAGAGAGAGAGAGAGAGAGAGAGAGAGAGAGAGAGAGAGAGAGAAGAGTCTGCCATAAAGACAGAGTGGAGGTGGGAGGTGGAGGGAGGGAAACTGGGGACATTGATGATGGAAAATGCACACTGATGAAGGGACGGGTGTTGGAACACTGTATGATCAAAACTCAATCATAAACAACTTTGTTAACTATGTATCTCACAACAGTTTTATATTATATTAAAAATAAGTAAATAATTTTTCAAATGGTAATTGATAGTTTACCATTTTGCAAGGAAGGGGGAAAAAAGAAGTTTTATAAATAGCTCAAAAAATTCCTTTTTCAAAACTTAAAAGTGACAGAGCTCTCAATAGTCCAATAAGAGGAAATAGCTACATTATCATAAAAGTTGTAAGTCCCAAAAGTTATTCAGAAGAGGCACGAAATGTGGGAAGGCGTTAAGTTCTTATGACCAAGATACAAAATCCTGCATCTTCATTGATTCCCCGAGGAAGCAGCACTGGATTGAGAAAGAATATGGAAGACATCACGGCTCAAAGACGGGGTCCTCAGGAATTTCTTCTCATATGGGCTGATACTATAAATTATTATGGAGAGTTTACCCAGGAGTTTCAGAGAATAGTTCAAGTCAAAGCTTTATCATGATATGTTATCATGCATCATAGCTCATATCATCCAATCAGACACGTGCTGGGATGGGTCATAGCACTCTCTGTGTACAATAGAGGACAAATGGGATAAGGATTGTATTTTAAGGATGAGACAGTTGGTGTCATATGCTGTCCTGGAAATGATCTTGTTAAAAGGCCAGGGTTTGAAAAGTGAGCACTATAGAATCTGCTTTCTTCTCACACCCTCTCCCTTGTTTTGCATTTTTTGCCTTTTGTGAGAAGATCAAAGTTGTTGGAAGCTATAAAGGTAAATGGTATTCTAATAATATTAGCCAAAAAGTCACTGTTCTTTTGAAGCAAACCCCTGAGACCACAGCAGTTACTTTATGACTACTAAAGGCTGGTACTTGAAGCTAATGTAAAATTTGGCAGCAAATACATTCGACCTCTTAGCATTCCTAAAACTCTGGAATCTTTCTCTTGCAGATCAGCAAAATTCTCTGTCTCTGTCTCTGTCTCTTTCCCCTCTCTCTCCTTTCTCTTCTGTCTCCCTCTCCCTCTCTCTGTCCTTCTCCCTCTCTCTCTCTCCCTCTCTCCCACTCTCTCTCTCTCTCCCACTCTCTCTCTCTCCCTCTTGCTCTCTCTCTGTCCCCCACTTCCTACATCTCTCCCTCCCTCTCATTTTGGAGCCCTAGCCTAGACCTAGTTAAGAGGGAAAGTAGAAAGTCCCAACACAAACTTAGAATCACGATCTCCATCACCCCCATGGAATAGCACGTGTTCCGTGATAAGACGGATCTATTTGACGTTGAGAAGTGGCTCTAAATCTATGTCGTTTCATCTTATTTAAGTAGCCTCATTTCTGAAGAGACCAGTGTGACGATAATAGCTGGAAATTATCATGCTGGACAAGAATTAAGTGTTGGAAGTAGATAAAGGGATATACCTCTCAGTATCTGTACTGAAAACCATAAAAGGAGAGAGACAGAGAGAGAAACAAAGAGAGAGTGAGAGAGAGAAGAAAAGCACCTGCCATTGAGGCAGGCTGGGTGGGGTGGGGGGTGATGGGAGAGAAACTGGGGACACTGGGGACGGGAAACGCACTCTGGTGGAGGGACGGGTATTGGAACACTGTATGACCGAAACCTAATCATGAACAGCTGTGTAACATCACTATCTCACAGTGATGCAGTTTTTTTTTAAAATGCCATAAAAATTAATTAAATAAATAAATAACCTCATTTCTGTACTCCACGGATTGAATCTTTTTCTTTACCTAAAATTAAATGCTTCCCGTGACACATATTTTATAATGCAACTTTAAACCAGGCAATCTTAGTTTCCTCTGCCCTTTCAAAGACAGACCATTTGGTCTGCCTGACACAAGCCACAAAGAAAGAATGAACAAAGATTGGCAATTGTGTAGCCAAAGATGTTTGCACAGGGCTGCAAAGATAGTTCAGTGGATAGGGCACATGCCTCGCACACAGCCAGGTCCAATCCCGGCATCCTCTATGGTCCCTTGAACAATGCCAGGGTTGATTTCTGAGATCCAGGAGTTACCCCTGAGCATCACTGAGTGTGGCCCAAAAACAAAACCAAAAAAATATGTTTCAATGGCATTTTCCATAAATGCAAAAAAATCCCACCAAAAGAAATTGAACCTAATGATCAAGGAATAACTCAATAGTAATAATCTATTCAGTTGATGGAAAGTTATGCAAACTACAAAAATACTTGCAAAGAATATTAATTGTCAGGACTGGACCAATAGTACAGTGGGGAGAGTGTTTGCCTTGAACGCTGCTGGCCCGGGTTTGATCCCCAGCATCCTATATGGTTTTCCAAATAACTCAGGAGTAATTCCTGAGTGCAGAGCCAGGAATAACCCCTGAGCATCGTCGGGTGTGACCCAAACGGCCAAAATAAACAGAAATTAAGGGGGGAAGAAAACAGAACAAAAGTTAATTGTCAAAAAACAGAGTGAAAAAAGCAAAAACAAAACTATGTGATCCTATTTTATTGGAGAATACTATAGACATATAGAAATAGTACTAGGGGAAAATAGCCCCTCATTTTTCCAGGACTTGCCTTTGGATGGTTAGATATAAGTAACATATCATCTTATTTATGCTTTTCCTCATTTTCCAACTCCTCTAGGATGAACTGATAAACCTTTTATCAGAAACAAAACATTTTTAGAGGTCAAAAAACAGTAAGTTGTTATATCAGGATCCAGAAATCTACAGTAAGCCTTTCCCTGTCCTAGATTGGCTATTAAAAAGTCACTTTCTTTTCTTATTCTAAACTGGAAAGGTATTGCCATATTACCAAGCAATCAGCCACTAGGGTTCATTCTAGAGCAATAAACAGACCACTTAAGAGAAAATTAGTGATGCTCAGGAAATTAGGACTAGAGACCCACACTGAGTGATCTAATGCATCCCTCAAGAACCCACGCCATATACATTACACTTTCTGGTGTGGGCACTTTCTTTTCAATTGAACTGTAAATATTTCAAACGGTTGCAATTTCACTGCCTCATTTTCGACCAGTCCATGAGCTATTAATCCATTTACACTGAGCAGGATAGAATAACTCTAGCAAATTTCAGAGATGGCCATCTAATTTTCTTGCCTGGTGGGCTTGATTTTCATGAATAAGTATCTCGAACCTGGTTCAAATCCCAACACTCCGTTTAGTTGTGTAACCTTACACAGGACCTTTTATCTAATACTGGTTTTCTAAAAAACATGAGCAGAAAACCTCTCCATCAACCTTGCATAAGGCATTGTAGGATTTAAGTCAGATGATGTGTCTATGGAATGCGCTGAGCATACTTAGCAAATGCTGGATGATTCCGGAATGCTGGACCAGGATTGAACATTGGTTTTCCTGGCAGAGATGATGCCCTATGTTGACTCAACAAACCCTTTTTTTTTTTTTTGGAGTTCTCTGGAAGCCACATGAGGGTTGTGAATATTATAGTTTGTGACCCTAAGATAGAAAAATCCCATTTGGCACTCAAATCTTGAGCTGAGTCGCTCCCAAATAAATGAACCAATAAGACTAACGCCTAAGAATAGTAGAAATAAGTACCAGGAGATTGTTTCCATGGCTTGGAGGCTGGTCTCTCATTCTGGGTAACTCAGGGAAGGGACCACCAAGTAAAATGTGGTTGGAGGTCATGTGGGGGAAGGGTGAGGCGGGCGGAATACAGACTAGAGACTGAACACAATGGCCACTCAACACCTTTATTGCAAACCACAACACCTAATCAGAGAGAGAGAACAAAAGGGAATTCCCTGCCATAGTGGCAGGGTGGGGTGGGGGGAGACGGGACTGGGGAGGAGGGGAGGGATGTTGGGTTTACTGGTGGTGGAGAATGGGCACTGGTGAAGGGATGGGTTATCGAACTTTGTATGGGGGAAGCATGAGCACAAAGATGTATGGATCTGTAACTGTACCCTCATGATGACTCTCTAATTAAAAATAAACTAATAAAAAAAATTTTTAAAAATAAATAAATGAACCAGACTCACAGCATGAGTAAGATCCAGGCAACACCCACTGGGTCTTCACTGTTGTTAAGAGGTGTGATAAGAGCACTGATTGTCGTGAGATTGAGGTAAGGAGGGAGGGTCACATTGGAGGTGGGATCAATAGGGATTAACGGTTAAAGGGAAGAGAGCAACAATCTTCCTGAGCTCCCAACTCAGAAACGGAAACTCAGGAGAAAGTTAAAAACTCACAGTTTATTGATAGCACAAATATCTACTGAGTGTTGACTAAGAGCTAGAAACCATTCTGGGTACTGGGACCCCCACAGTGAACCAGAGAAAAAAATGTATGTGTCCTTGTAAACGTCCTTTCTAGTGGAGAATTGGACAGTGAGAGGGAGGAGGATTGTGAGGACAGAGTGAGTTGGTGACCAGGCAGGGAAACGAGAAGCCCAGGGGAAAACCCGGGGAAGCTGCTTCTTTCTTGGGGAAAACACTTTCATCTTTGACAGATCGTGCTCGAGGAGTCCAGAGGAATCGCCAAAGACCCAAAACTATGTCCTAAAAACTAGAGATGCTCTTGGCATTTGAGGAAATGTTCAGCTGCATCAAAGTCGCTGAAAAGCATTTTAAATATAGATTTATCAGACACTAAAAGTACCTATTTGTAGCCAAAGAGATAATACAGGGGGTGGCTAGGACAGGGTTCATGATGCTTGCCTTGCACGCAGCTAAAACCAGTTCAATTCCCAGGACCACGTTGTCCCCTAAGCACCAATGAGAGTGACTCCCAAGCACAGAGCCTGGAGTAACCCTGAGTATTACTGGGTGTGGTCCAAATTCCACACCCTTCCCCCCAAAATTTTCCTGGGTTCAAGCTCCAGCAACAGAGAGAAAGAGAGAGAGATTTTCAGGCATTTTTAAAAAGATATTTCTGAGGCCAGAGAGATAGTACAGTAAGTAGGAAGCTTGTCTTACACATGGCTGACACAGGTTCAATCCCTAGCACCCCATACAACAGCCCCCAAATCCTGAGCATAAAACCAGGAGTAAGTCCTGAGTACTGGACCAAAAATAAACAAACCCAAAAAAAAAGATATTTTTGTGGGCTTTCTGTGGGCAATTTTCATTAAAATAGGTCTTGGTCAAGGTATGGAACTATTTTTTTAATGTTCCAAAGAAATTCTTATCCCTTCATTCAAGAAATTTTGCTTATATTCCTAAATATTCGAGTTACCGAGCTTGCTGTCTAGAGAAAAAAACAGACAATGAAGAAGTAAACATATTTACGCTTACTGCTGCACCCCTCCCAAAAAACTGGTAGAATATATAATTATGGGGACCTACACTAGATAAATCTAAAGAGAAGAACTCTGTGCAGAAGTGACATTTGAGTTGACAGTTGGGAATTAGGAGAGACCAAGTCATTCGGATGGGGTAGGGGGTGGGGAGTGAGGGGACGACGGAATTTAAGGCAGGAAAGAAGAGCCATTGCAAAGACTTAATTGTGAACTCAGAAGATGAATCTAATTCCTTGGTTTATTCCTACTTGATCTATCAACCTTAGGGAAAGCGAAGGCGTGGTGGAGAATAGGTGCTAATCCATCCTCCTGTGCCCATCCAGCAAGTGACGCTGAGCCCTGTGACATCAGGCACTTTGCTGACACAAAGGTGAGCAAGAAGCTCCCCTCCAGCTGGGGAACTCTGCAGACTTCACATGGCCTCCTGAGGAAACCCCCCCGTCATCTCACATTCGAGAAAATTGAGTCAATGACTCATTCTTGGGTATGTGATGATGCTGCCAACTGTTTTTGAGACCGTGCTTAACAAAATGAGTAACTGTTTTAGAGATGATGCGTACTGAAACGATTTGCAATTCTCTGGGTCTTGGGCCGATGAGAATTCTGGATGTGGGGTGAAAGCTAACAAGTCTGAGGTGCAGGCTCAAGTATGCACTGAGGGGGAGACAGCAGCCATGAGTGTGTGCTGAGTCCACTGGCTTTTTAGGCAATCCACAGTCTTCACCAAGTTTCTATGAGGCGGGAACTGACATGATCAGCAGAGTGAAGGGCGCCCTCTGCACAGATGTGACCATTTCCCCGTCCCGTCTGGGTTTGGGGCTCACACAGCTCAAGTCTGTAGGGCTTTGTGTGGATTGCTTGGATACTGATCAGGACTATCGGTCTCTGCCGCAAGTGTTCATCTGGATTGTCTATACCACCCCCACCTACCTGCATCTCTCTGGATTGTCTACACCACCCCTACCTACTTGCATCTCTCTGGATCGTCTATACCACCCCCACCTACCTGCATCTCTCTGGATCGTCTATACCACCCCCACCTACCTGCATCTCTCTGGATTGTCTATACCACCCCCACCTACCTGCATCTCTCTGGATTGTCTATACCACCCCCACCTACCTGCATCTCTCTGGATTGTCTACACCACCCCTACCTACTTGCATCTCTCTGGATCGTCTATACCACCCCCACCTACCTGCATCACTCTAGATTGTCTACACCACCCTATATACCTGCTTCTCTCTGGATTGTCTATACCACCCTATCTACCTGCATCTCTCTGGATTGTCTATACCACCCCCACCTACCTGCATCTCTCTGGATTGTCTATACCACGCCCACCTACCTGCATCTCTTTAGATTGTCTACACCACCCTATATACCTGCTTCTCTCTGGATTGTCTACACCACCCTATCTACCTGCATCTCTCTGGATTGTCTATACCACCCCTATCTACCTGCTTCTCTCTGGATTGTCTATACCACCCTTATCTACCTGCTTCTCTCTGGATTGTCTGTACCACCCCTACCTACCTGCATCTCTCTCCCAACCCTGTATGTAGGTGGAAGTTTCTGTCCCCATGCCCGGGAAACGGTGGGGGCCCCTGGGTGGTTCCTGCGTGGGCCCCAGGATCTGCCTTGCATGTACTCCCTGTAGAAAGTTTGTCCCCAGGCTGAGCACAGTCCTACCAGCCCACCTGTGGGGGACAGAGAAAGAGGGAAGAGGGGCGACCCAGTGTTCTAAGTCTCAGTACTGGGGACTGAGGCCGGAAGAGCAAATTGTTAGGTAGTAAACCTGAGGCCAGAGGATGGGGTACGGTACCCTCTGACTGTAGGAAATGCAGCTTCGGGGGCGGAGAAATAGCTTGACAGCGCGTGCTTGACAGCAGGAAACCCAGAGTCTGATCCCCAACACGTAGTGAGCCTTCACACCCCTCTCCAGCCTCCCCCAAACACCAGGAGCGAGCTTCCAGCTCCTGAGCATGCCACCTGGGGCCCCAAAAATCAAATTCAGTGACCAAAAAAAAAAAAAAGTAGGTTGTCTTCAGCCAGGGGCCACCGTTTGCAACTTAAAGGGCCCTGGGATTTCCCAGCCCTTTGAATTGGGGACTTGCCCGCTGCGTGGGTGTCACTCTCTCTCCATCCGGGAGCCCCTCTCCCTCCTTCCCAGGCGGCTGGCGCCCTCTCTCCTCCCCTCCCTCCCTCTCTCCCTCCCTTCCTCCCTCTAGTGCCCGGCTCCTGGCGGGGATCCGGAGCTAGCCGAGGACGCGGAAGGGGTGAGGTCACGTCTCCCTGGAGCCCCGCGCCGCCGGCTTTTCCCAGGCTCGCCACCCGCGGGCCGCCAGAGTTCCGCAGGCGCCGACCGCGCTCGCCGCGCCCCTGCGCCGCCCGCCTCGCCCATGTCTCAGTACGCCCCCGGCCCCGACTGCAAGAGCGCTTTGGACAACAGCCTCGAGGCCAATATCGACGATGTCCAGGCCGAGGAGGACCTGCCCCGGCCCCAGAACTACCTGTGGCTCTCCATCCTCTCCTGCTTCTGCCCCTCGTACCCCGTCAACATCGTGGCCTTCGTCTTCTCCATCATGGTGAGTGGCCTCGGCTTGGAGAAGGGACAGACCCCGCCGGCCAACCCCAGCGCGCGCCCCGCTTGGGACCGGGACCCCCCCAAACCTCGCCGTTTTCTCCTCTGCACCCCGGCGGCGCTCGGCCTCCCCCCAGCCCTCCAGCGCCCGTGGGGTGCGCGCTCCCCAAACCCCGGGGAGGTCCCAGGACTCGGCTGTTGCTCGCCCTGCCTCCTCCGACGTTCCGAGGCGCCGTCCAGGCCTGCTCAGCCCGTTTCTCTAGCGCCCCCGAAGTCAGGTGCCCAGGCCTGGACCCTTGGGGTTCGCGCCTTGGGCGCGCACTCGGCCGGCCGGGTAACGCTTCTTCTCTCGCTTCTTCTCACCCTCGCTCCCCGTTCCTGGCTTTCCCCGCTGCACCCTCTTGCTGGATCCCTCTTTGTAGCTACCCCCACCCCACTCCGGGGGTCCTTCTCACCCGGGGTCTATCTGGGACGTTTACCCCGGGCAAGGTGCGCTGCGCGCCTGTGGTTTCTCCCAGGTTTGCAATGCTCAGACGCGCTCCCCACTTCACACACGCGCGCGCGCGCGCGCGCGCACACACACACACACACACACACACACACACACACACACACACACACACACATATCCCGGGCGCTCCCGCGTCCCTCTGCCCGGCGCTGGGGAGCTCTGGGAAGTGCACCCGGGACTCCCGCGCCTGGCGCTCCCGGGCGCGGGCGCACTTGGCACACGGGCCTGGGAAGCGTGCGCCCCTCTCCAGGAGAGGCTGCCAGAGCTTCCAGTCTGTCCCTCTGGGAGGAGTTCGCCTCCCAGGGCGACCTGCTAGGAGCTCCAGTGTGAATCCCCCCAGGAGGGCGAGAAGCGCCAAGAGGTGCTCCCTGATTGACTGGCACAGCTGGCTGGAAGGGGAGGTGGAGGCGGGCTCTGCCCCGCACCACCCCTGCAGTGAGCGCCCTTCTCCACCTGCAGTTTCCTGATGCGACTCCTCAGCCACTGGCCCCAGTCTGGACTCCATGTCGCTGCATCCTAGCACGCCCCCCACCCTGCTGGCCCACAGCTGCCCATGAATGGCACCAAATCCATTTGGGTGTCCCATGAGCGCACAGCATGAAGTCTCCTTTCCCAGCCCTGCTTGAGGTTTTCTGGCTCACCGTTGGCGTTTCGCTTACCTGGATTGGAGCCCTGGTTCCCCCACGCACCGGCAGTCTGATCTCTGGAAATCACTGCCTGTCTCTTAACCTGGGTGATGGGAATAACCCTAACCATTACATTCCTTAGAGGGGTTGTGTTGAGATAATAATTGCAAAATGCTTGGTTTCCTGATCAGCATGATGTTTTATTTTTATTTATTAGTTGTAGCAGTATTCCCAAAGTCTATTATTATTATTCTCAAGGTCTATTATTATTATTATTATTATTTATTATTATTATTATTATTATTGATTATTCCCAAAACCTGAGGTCATCTCTGCTCTTTATTTAAAGTCACATACCCCAGTATGTAGCTCAACAGCAGAGCAATTGTGAGGTGCTGGGTTAGACCCCCCACAAGGCTTGGTTCTCCTTTCCCTGCTGCATTTTTGCCCAGAGCACTTCTCTCCATCTTATCTGTTCTTTCACTTGGTGATGTACTTTCTTGCAGCAGCGGGGGTGGGGAGGAGGGCAGTGGAGGGGAGGAGGGCAGTGGAGGGGGTGGGGTGTCTCCCAAAAGAGAATCGGGCAGTGGCAGCTGCTCAGAGCCGACCCAGGTGTGAAGGCTTGTGTGAGTGAGTGATCACGGTATCAGCGTTACTGCTGCTGCGCTGTGTCTGTTGCAGTTTCCCCGGAAGCTGGGCATCGGGTTCCTTGGTACCAATGGGACAGCTTCCTCCCTCCTGCCCTCCCTTCCTCCCCGGAGATGGCCAGACTTCAGCTGGGAAGGATGTAGCTGCCACACCCTCCAGGCAGCAGCAGGGGATCTGGCTGGCTGGGGCCCTGCTCTCCATCCTGTGATAATTCACCCCTTCCCAGAGCCGCTGAGAAACCTGCCTGCAACACCCCCCCCCATGGGTCTGAGATGAGCTAACCTGAAAGCTGGAGTGAGAGGTCCAACACTAGCGATGACATTTAGAGTGGCCTGGGGGTCAGATTTATACCTGTCAGAGGACATAGGCTAGGCATGGGGCAGACCAAGGTTCTTTTTCCAGCACCACGTGATCCTCGAGTAGACCCTGCACCGACTGGTACAACCCAAGAAGACCCCTGCAGGGACAGAGCCTTACAATGGCACTCAGCCAAGCTGGATTAAATCCCTGGCATCCCATATGGTCCCCAAGCACTGCCAGGAGTAATTCCTGAGTGCAGAGCTAGAAATGACTCCTGAGCATCATTGGGCATGGCCCCCTCCCCAAATAAGAAGCGCCCCTTTCCCCACAACCCCACCCCTGCTACCCCTGTGACACTGATACTTGGAAATGATCACTCTGGACAAAAACTGAGTTCTGAAAGGAAGTAAAGGGCTCTGCATGAGACCCTTTCAGTGACAGTACTGCATACCACAGGGTCTTAAAAGAAAATGAGAGAAGGAAGGGAGGGAGGGAGGGAGGAAGGAAGGAAGGAAGGAAGGAAGGAAGGAAGGAAGGAAGGAAGGAAGGAAGGAAGGAAGGAAGGAAGGAAGGAAGGAAGGAAGGAAGGAAGGAAAGAAGGAAGGAAGGAAGGAAGGAAATGAAAAAGGGAGGGAGGAAAAGAGAAAAGAGACTGACCAAGTCTGCTTGGGGGTCTCATGATTTCCACCTTAGCTCCTTTCAAATTTCAGTCATTTGTGATTCGTTCAGCACATTGTTTCTGGGCACAGAATGATGCCCAGAAATGATGCTCAAAGAGAGGCATTTGGAAGTGTTGGGGAGCATCTATGGTCTCTCTGTAATTTGGGGCCACTATTAGCAATTGCTAGAAGCAGCTAAGAGTCCCAGTGGCCCTCCCATGAAGGCCTGACCTACCTCAACTATCAGAATGACCCCGACTAAGAAACGCTGTAAAATAAGTGAAAGTTGGCACAAACATGGACACACGGAAAATACTGACAGCACTCAAAATACCTCGGCCCCAGACTAGGAAAAAGAGCCAAGAATCAATGTATTTATTTATTAAACTAAGCCTGAGAACTCTATGAAATTGAAAAGTTGGAGTAGGCGCTGAAGATGATGAAACTACTTTGGAAAACATGGACATTTGCGGAAAAAGTCTTCTGAGAAAAGCTTTGTGGGATCTTCCCACCAACCCCATGCCAAGCTGGGAGAACCCTGGGGATAGCACCCCACATATGAACATCACTACAACTTCCAAATCCCCTGCTCCTGGTAATAGTTGATTCATCGGTGTTACCAGGAGCAGAGGACTTGGAAGTCTCCACTCCTCCAGCTATCAAAAGTCCATCTGCAAAAGTGCATTTAACCTAGATTCAGTTTCACAGACCCCTATCTGGAGAATTTCTCCCTGGCCCGTGCCAGGATGAGTACATGATCAGTGTGTCCGATGGAACTTGAAAATGACACACCACCTCAACCCCAAACACAGCATGGAAAATGGATCACAGATTTCCACCCATCCCTGGTCATTTCTGTTTATTCTTTCTGAAAGGAGCCCCATCATTTCCCTATAACCTTTGGTCTCAAGAAAGAATATTTGGGGCTGAAGCAATAGTACAGCGGGGAGGGCGTTTGCCTTGCACGCGGCCGACCCGGGTTCGATCCCCAGTATCCCATATGGCTGCCCAGCACCGCTAGGAGTAATTCCTGAGTGTAGAGCCAGGAGTAACCTCTGTGGAGCACTGGGTGTGACCCAAAAAAGAAAAAAGAGAGAGAGAGAGAGAGAGAGAGAGAGAAATAATATTTGTTCCTTCAATCAATAGTATTATTAACGATACTATCAACAGTGTTGGACCCACATCATGTTCTGGGTTCTATCCCAGGCCTTCATATGTGTCTTTAACACTATCCAGTAGTAATAAGATTGACAAAGCAGCTCACCTCTTGCATCCAAAAGAGGAAAGTTTCCAGGCACACTTAGGTTGCGTTCACTGACTATTAGGTTTGGGGTGGGGGAGGTTGTTTTTGCTGTTGCTGTTTGGCTTTTAAGCCACACCTATCAGTGCTCAGGGCTCACTCCTGGTTCTGGGATCAAGGATCACTCTTGGCAGTCTCAGGGAACCATATGGGGTGCCCAGGATCTGACCAGGATTGGCAGCAATCAAGAACCTACCTCACTCTGAGGGCTGGAGCGATAGCACAGCAGGTAGGGCATTTGCCTTGCAAGCAGCCAACCTGGGTTCGATCCCCAGCATCCCATATGGTCCCCCGAGCACTGCCAGGAGTAATTCCTGAGTGCAGAGCCAGGAGTATCCCCTGAGCATTGGGTGGGTATGACCAAAAAAAAAATTTTAAAGAGCTACATTCTAAACCCCTGACCCCTGACTTGCTCTCTAGCTCAGGAGATAGTTCAGTTCATGAGCAGCCTCTATGCCAGGCCCACCAGCAGAGTGGCCATCCCTCCACCAGTGTTCTCAGGCTCTGACCCAAGCCCCAGCCTGCCTTCTCCGCAGACACATTGTTTCCTTTTTTAAAATTTATTTTACTTTTATAAATTTGTTCACAATAATTCATTGCATTTGATATTCAAATGCCAATCCCACCACCGTGCACCTTCCCACCACCAGAAGGGCAAAGTGTGTGAAGATTGTTGAATGTCATCCTGGAGCCATGTGAGCCCTTATACAAGAGATTACAAACATGTATGTTAAACCCAAAAGAAGTGTACTACTTTTGGTACATCAGTGGGCATACATCAGTATGAAAGGTTGCATGCCTGCATTGCGGCCACGTGCTCCGGAAATTCTTAAATTTAGCATATGATTATAGAGCAGATTCACTCCTGGGTAAGGCCTATATCACTCTCTTATGGGAGCTTTATTTCTGAGTCTCTGGATCCTGCCCATTGATGAGATTATATGGCACTGGGAGAATTTGGTGGGTGTGACTGCCAAGCTACTGGAAAACTAGGGAGCTGCAGGGAGGAGGCCCAGTCCCTTGGAGATCTCAGGCATGGGTCCCAATACCTGGGATTTTCTGCAGGTCCCCTCGTGGGTGAGGCTTGTCCGAGCCTGTGGACAGCACAGGCACATTGCTGAGTTGAGTTATTGAAGTTTGGGTCTTCTGCTTGCAGCGTCCTTGGCTCTGTGGTTTAGACTTATACATATGCCTCGACACCACTGGTGGTCTAGGGGCCCTTGACCTCTGCCCCCATTACCCTCCATCTACCTCTTCTTACTTCCTCCCTCTATTTCTTTTCTTCCCTGTTCTTAGTTCTACACTCTAAGGTCCAGGATCATCTGGGTATCCCCATTTGATACCCTGCGTTCCCTTGTCCTGTTTTTCTATATCTCACAGAGAGGTGAGATCATGCTGTATTTTTCCTTCTGACTCACTATTTCACTTAACATGATATCCTCCAGGTCCATAAAAGTTGCAGAGAATTGCATGATTTCATCGTTCCTTGCAGCTGCAAAGTATTCCATTATGTATATACATATATATATATATATTACACTTATATTACTCAGTCATCTGTTGTTGGACGCTAGTTGCTTCCATATCCTAGCTGGTTGGACCTTAGTTACTTCCATATTTTAGCTATGAAGCTAAGTGCTACAATGAATAATGGTGCATATGTGTGCTTTTGTATGAATGTTTTTGTCTTTGGGATCCAGCCTCCATTCTTTTTTTTTTTCTTTTTGGGTCACACCTGGCGATGCTCAGGGGTCACTCCTGGCTCTGCACTCAGGAATTACTCCTGGCGGTGCTCAGGGGACCATATGGGATGCTGGGAATCAAACCCGAGTCGGCCGAGTGCAAGGCAAACGCCCTACCCGCTGTGCTATTGCTCCAGCCCCCAGCCTCCATTCTTAATAATGTCACTAAACCATCATTTGTACAACTGAATCAATTTGTTTACTCTAGATATGGATACAAAACAGTCAATGAATAGTTATTGGGTGATTGATATATATACCTTCTTCCATCAGAACGTCTCTCACGCCTACAGAGCCTGTCTAGATATCAGCTGTTGAGGTTTAAATCCTTTCAACCATTTTCAACTTTTGTGATTTCATGTAATTTCCTCAATTTTTCTGCTGCTTGGTTTTTCAGTTGTGATAGTACCATCTTGTGTGCTGTTATGGAAATTAAATGGCAAAAAGTCATTGTTTCTATCTCATTGGAATAAGGGGGAGAAAAAAATACTCCTGGAAAATGATGAAAATAGTCAATAAAATATAAGATAATTTGAGAACCATAACCAGAACTTTACTACTTAATCAGAAAGTTCTGGGGGGAAGAAGAAGAAAAATTGGGAAGAGGAAATGATCAAACAAATGAGAAAAAAATTCACCAAAATTATATGTGTGAGTTTCCAGATGAAAAGAGTCTGCCAATAGTAGTATAAATGAAATGAGATGGCATATATCAAATATGTATCCCATATACCAAAGCATGTATCACTGTGAAATTTCACAGGCTGGAGGATAAATTTTACTACAATCCTACAAGCTCATCCCAGAGATTCACAGTTCCAGAGCCTCATCAGTGATGCTAGGAGCTCAGCAACAGTGAAACAAGAGCTACAAAATCCTGAAGGAAGATTAGGACCAACACCAAGTCAGTACTCATCCCAAAGAGCGTTCCAGAGAGAGAGAAAAAATAAAGATTGTTTTAGACATTCAAAAATCTTCCTACGGGCTGGAGCAATAGTACAGCGGGTAGGGCATTTGCCTTGCATGCGGCCGACCCGGGTTCGATTCCCAGCATCCCATATGGTCTTCCAAGCACCTCCAGGAATAATTCCTGAGTTCATGAGCCAGGAGTAACCCCTGTGCAATGCCGGGTGTGTGTGACCCAAAAAGCCAAAAATAAAATCTTTCTAAAAAATAATAATAGTAATTCATTTCCTACCAGGATATACTCCTGAAAATAGGAGTAAACCAAGCAAGAGATAGGGAACCAGCACAGAACAGAGGCAAAAAGAAACCCTCCTAATGCCAGAGTGATAGTTCAGCGGGTAGGGCACTTAAGTTGCACGTGGCCAACTAGGTTCAATCTCTGGCACCCCTAAGGGTCCCCCAAGCCCACCAGGAGCGATCTCTGAGCACAGATCCTGGAGTAAACCCTGAGCACTGCCCAGTGTGGCCCAAAAATAAACAAACAAACAAACAAACAAAAAGCCCTCCTCCAAACTAAGGCAAAAGCTCACTGATCTACAAGAAAGGCAACTGGTAAGGGCCAACTGGTTAGAAGGCCACAGGAAAAATCTGTCTCCTTGAGGGGAGCGAGCACAGGAAACCTCAGCCCTGGCCTCCTCAGCTCCAGAAGACAAGGTCTGTAATCCCAAAGGAAGTCACTACCAACACCCAGGGGGTGAATGCCAGTGACACCTAAGTGGGTGTTCACCCAGACTCCTCGGCCATCAAGTCTCAAGTAAAACCTCAGTAAGAAGGATCATGCTCAACATTGCAAATCACAATGCCCAAAAGGGGGGAGAGACAGAGACAGAGACAGAAAGAGAGAGAGAGAGAGAGAGAAGGTGGGGGAAGGTGCTGGAAGGAAACTGGGGACATTGGTGATGGGGAATGTACAATGTACACTGGTGAAGGGACGAGTGCTGGAACATTGTGTGACTGAAACTCAATCATAAACAACTTTGCTACTCTGTATCTCTCTGTAATTCCGTTTTAAGCATTTCTTTAATTTAAATTTTATAAAGAAAGAAAGAAAATAGCCCTCGGTGAAAAAGACAACCCTTCCACCTATCGAAATCAAAATGCTCCCAAGGTATGAGAACTCTAAAAGAGGTGGGTGATAATTTAAAATAGTAGCTGCACATGAATTATCAATCCTCAGTCCATTAGCTGATTTAGGTACACAGCTGATTCTCTGTCCTTGTCCAGTGATTCAAACTATAGAAGTGGGAGGCATAGGAAGCCCCAAGCTCCTCCCATCTCCCCAGAAGAAACAGCCTTGTGGTTCCTGATAAGCACACATTTCTTTTCTTTTTTTTTAATTTCTATTAGTGAATCACCATGAAGTACAGTTACAAACTTATAAACTTTCATGTTTGCATTTTGTCTACATCCCTCCACCAGTGTTCCCAAGTATCCCTCCCACCATCCCCACCCAAGCACATATTTCTTAGAAAGAGTGGGAATCAGTGGGCGGGAGCAATAGCACAGCAGGGAGGGCATTTGCCTTGCACGTGACAGACCCGGGTTTGATCCCTGGCATCCCATAGGGTTCCCCAAGCACCACCAGGAATAATTCCTGAGTACAGAGCCAGGAGGAACCCCTGTGCATCACTGGGTGTGACCCAAAAAGCAAAATAAAATTTTAAAAAAATACAGTGGAAATCTTACTATTTGATCATTGAGAATATGCTGTAGATAGAATTCCCAGTACTTGGGACAGACTCTGGCTTCAATGTTTTGGTGAAATATTAAGGACTGCAAGCCTAATGGAGCATTTCGACATAGGCCAGATGTGTGTTAACAGTGAGAGGCGTTATAGAGAGTGGCAGGAAAACGTGCCAGGTTCTCTCATCTGCTCATTTTAATTCCAGGGATAGCTGAAGAGACAGCAGATATTTTTTTTCTATCATAAAGAGTTATGTCCAACATTACATCGTGAATTCTTAATGATTGCCTCGTATATTTATATAGTTTCATCTTCTTTTTTTACAGCAAAATTGCCACATGGAAAATTAGGTTCGTGGCCAAAATGCAGCAAAAGAATTTCCTCTGAATTCACCCAGAACCAGTCCATCCCTAAAATTCTTTCCCTAAAGACCCACCCCTCCCATTTCTTCCCATATAGATTTTTTCTTTTTTTTTTTTTTTTTTGCAAGGGATGGGGCGGGGCCGGGGATTTTGCCTTCCAAGCAGGTCTCTTGGGTCCCAGGAAGTCCTCCCTATGACACTTGACTGACCAGCCCTCAGGGGTGAGGCATTGCTGAAGCTCAACACTGCTTGGAGCCACCGAGGGCTTCACCTGGGGCTGGAGTGATAGTCCAGCAGGGAGGGCTTTTGCCTTGCACGTGATAGACCCGGGTTCAATCCTTGGCATCCCATATGGCCCCCCAAGCACCCCCAGGAGTAATTCCTGAGCGCAGTCAGGAATAACCCCTGAGCATCACTTAGTGTGACCCCAAAAAAAAAAACCCCAAAGAAAAAAAGAATTCCCAGTGGGCTATGCAAGAAAACTGCTCTCCCCATTTATCCATGAGACTGGAAGCTCGGAAATGGACACAATCAAACAGGACAGTCCTTGCTCCCAGGGAATTTCCACAGCCCCTGGGAATATCCGAAAGCTCTGCCTTGCCGTGGCAGAAGGCAGAGCCTGACGCTTTCTCTTCTCCTGGACTCCTTCCGTCCATATAATGAGCATCAAGCCCCACTCTAATCAAGCCTGGGAGAAATCCTTTGTAATCTCTTTAGTTTTAATGAGACTAAAACAAAGGGACATTCCTTCCTGTCCTTGAAGATATTAATGGAGAGAAACAGCTTCAAAGCCCCAGAAGGAGACAGAAGCCTGGCTGAGTGGATATGAGAGCAAAGAAGTGTACCACGTGACCGTGTACACGCTCAGTCTGGGAATTCCCAGCACAGATTTCCAGCACAGAAACTCAGGGACAAGCAAGAATCTAAACAAGGAATCATCTGCAAGTTCATATGAAAACTCAGACATGCACCAAAATATTTTGTTGGAGCAGCTGTCTGGGAGTTTGAGATCTAAGATGGTCCTAGAGTGTAGAGATTTTTTTACACTCAGACAAAGTACCTCAGACTGTGTTCAGCATTGATGGATGTGTGCAGAGGTGTGTGTGTGTGTGTGTGTGTGTGTGTGTGTGTGTGTGTGTGTGTGTGTGTGTAAAGGAGAGACAGCAGCAGCTAGAGAGAAGCAGAAGTTAGGAAGAAAGAGGTAAAGAAGATGAGGCTGGGGGCTGGAGCGATAGCACAGTGGTGGGGCATTGGCCTTGCATGGAGCCGACCTGGGTTCGATTCCCAGCATCCCATATGGTTCCCCGAGCACCACCAGGAGTAATTCCTAAATGCAGAGCTAGGAGTAACCCCTGTGCATTGCCAAGTATGACCCAAAAAGAAAAGAAAAGAAGATGAGGTTAGCTCTGAAAAGAAGAAGAGTCATTTTGGAGAAAATGGAACATGTTCTAAAAATAAGAATTTCAGTGTTAGCAATTGGAGAAATCAAGATACTGACATGTTAACAGTAAGCAATAGGCTAATTTAAATACCAGAAATCAGCTGGACAGATGGTACCAGGGTCAAGACACTTACCTTACATGTGGCTGACGCTGATTCATTACCAGGAGTGACCCCTGACCACAGAGCCAGGAATAAGCCCTGAGCACAGCCAAGTATGACCCAAACCCCAGAATAAATAAGTAAGCACCCTGAAATAAACGTAGGAAACATGTGGGAACTCTACAAAGAGAGCTTTACTAGGAGATGTTTTTTAAAGTTCTAATTAACCAAATGTAAAAGACCTCAAAATCCTTATTAGATAACCATTCCAACATTAATTATGAATTCAACTATCAAATTAGTTAATAAATATGAAGCATTGGTGCCTAACAGTATAACTGTTTTGTTAATATTGGTCATCGTCATAAGTGAAGAAAATTAAAGATGGACATAAAGTTTCCAGCGCTCAGGATTAAGTATATTATAATTGCCACATGGAAAATTAGTTTCGTGATATTATAGGAGATATAAGGAGATTAAGAGGAGATATTATAATATCTCCTCTTATCACAAGGAATAGTACAGAACTATTAGTATCATTCCTTTGAAGAATTGCTTTTTTGGTCCCACTTGGTGTGTTCAAGAGCTATTCCTAGCTCGGTGCTCGTGCAGTATTGGGGACGAAACTGGGAGCTCCCACATGTAAAGTATCTACTCCAACTATTTGACCCATTCCCCTGGGTTCAGCTTGTTTTCTTTTCTTCTTTTTGGCTGTGGGGAGAGGGTGGTCCTCCAAGCTACGCTCAGGGGATCCAGAGGGCAACTCCTAGAGACTCTCAGCGAAGAAGGCCATTGTGGTTCAATGGTCCATACTCCGTGGATTACCTGGGCCACCCTGGTGGTGCTCGGGGACCTCCAACACTACATCCAGTGATGCTCAGAGTACCATGTGGTACCTATCAGGGATCAAGCCCGGACTGGCCATATGCAAGGCCTGTGCCTTAATGCCTGAACTTTAGGCATTAACCTCAGTCTCCCATTTCTATTTTTTTTATACTCCTTTTTTTTATCTGGACTTTATTGATCTAATAAAATTACATTAAGAATTGAAATGAGGGGCTGGAAGAATAGCACAGCGGGTAGGGCGTTTGCCTTGCACGCGGCCGACCTGGGTTCGATTCCCAGCATCCCATATGGTCCCCTGAGCATCGCCAGGGGTGATTCCTGAGTGCAGAGCCAGGAGTAACCCCTGTGCATCGCCAGGTGTGACCCAAAAAGCAAAAAAAAAAAAAAAGAATTGAAATGAATTATACATTATTGTGCTCATGTTTCCCCCATACAAAGTTCAAGAACCCATCCCTTCACCAGTGCCCATCCTCTACCACCAGTAAACCCAGCATCTCTCCCACCCTCCCCAGTCCCGTCTCCCCACCCCCACCCCACACTGCCACTATGGCAGGGTATTCCCTTTTGTTCTCTCTCTCTGATTAGGTGTTGTGGTTTGCAATAAAGGTGTTGAGTTCAGCCTCCCATTTCTAAAGAATTTTGCAGCAGAGGAAAATATTTACAGTAAATGATGAAGCTGGAGAAGAACATTCTATGCGGGCGGAGCATATGCTGCCCAAACCCATGCGTTGCTTGTGCCCATGTGGCCGAGCACATGTGGCGTGTGAGCACATGTGTCACCCGCATCTCCCCTCTTGAGATGTGTCCTCTCGTGTTTCCATATCTAATGCTTGGGGGGAACAGGATACAGGAGCTCTTGCTGCCTTTGGAGAAGCCCGCATTCTCTCCTGAGCGCGTTATTCTTTCTCTTTCTTTCTCTCCTTTCCCTTCTTAAAAACCTTCAAATAAAATATTTTTTTTTGCTTTTTGGGTCACACCCGGCATTGCACAGGGGTTACTCCTGGCTCTGCACTCAGGAATTACCCCCTGGCAGTGGTCAGGGGACCATATGGGATGCTGGGAATCGAACCCTGGTCGGCCGCGTGCAAGGCAAACACCCTATCCGCTGTGCTATCGCTCCGGCCCCCGAATAAAAACTTTTTAGTTAAAAAAAAAAATGTTTCTATGTGCTCTGTGATCCCGTATTGTTGATCCATTCAGGGCCCCTGCTTGCTCATATATACGCACCCCCATGCTTGAGTATGAGTTGGGGAACTAGAAAGTATCCCCAATGATTTTAGTGACTTTTTTTCCTAGGGGCTTCTCCAGGGTTTGAAAGCTGGGCCTACTATTTTCTGTCGTACAACATTGATCAAGAAACTGATCCTCGGGGCTGGAGTGATAGCACAGCAGGTAGGGCGTTTGCCTTGCATGCGGCCGACCGGGGTTCGATTCCCAGCATCCCATATGGTCCCCTGAGCACCGCCAGGGGTGATTCCTGAGTGCAGAGCCAGGAGCGACCCCTGTGCATTGCTGGGTGTGACCCAAAAAGCAAAAAACAAAAAAAAGAAACTGATCCTCAATGTTCTCATCTGTGACTTCGAGACATTCTCACTTAACGTCTAGGGATTGGGGTGTTAGTTCAGGATATATGCCGCCTTCTTGGTAAATCCTTTTGTTTGTTTTGTGTGTGTTTGGGGCCGTGCCCAGTAGCACTCAGGGCTTACTCCTGGCTCTGCTCAGGAGTCACTCCTGGCAGGGGACCACGTGGGATGCTGGTTCCAAACCTGGGTTGGCCCTGAGCAAGGCGAGCACCTGCCCGTTGCACTGTCCCTCCAGAGCCAGGTTCGTGATCAATAGTGTGACTGTCATTTTACACTGGCCCGTGGTAGTTACCATCTCCCAAATTTTTATCATAAATGTTTAAATCTCATTTCTAGTGAGAAATGAAGGGATTTTAACAATTATTTTCTTTAATTGAGAAAAAAAAGGAAAATGAGTTTGGTAAATTGGTGAATTCTTCATTTACAAAGGTAGTTTTGGGGGTCAGAGTAACAGTACAACAAGTAGGGCATTTGCCTCGCACTTGGCTGACCCGAATTCAATCCCTGGCAGTCCATATGATTCCTTCGAGCACCACCAGGAGTAATTCCTGAATGCAGAGCTAGGAGTAACCCCTGAGCATCACAAGGTATGACAAAGAAAGAAAGGAAGAAAGAAAGAAAGAAAGAAAGAAAGAAAGAAAGAAAGGAAGGAAGGAAGGAAGGAAGGAAGGAAGGAAGGAAGGAAGGAAGGAAGGAAGGAAGGAAGGAAGGAAGGAAGGAAGGAAGGAAGGAAGGGAAAAAAGAAGAGAGAGAAAGAAAGAAAGAAAGAAAGAAAGAAAGAAAGAAAGAAAGAAAGAAAGAAAGAAAGAAAGAAAGAAAGAAAGAAAGAAAGAAAGAAAGAAAGAAAGGTGATTCTTGTTCTAAATCATATGTTCTTATAGATCTGAAAGTCAGTTCTGTAGTTCACTCAAGACCAATGCTATTTCATACTAATATTTTGTTCTAGTCTTGAAAAGTTCTAAGATCAGCTTGTCACAGTTCCTGCCACAAAGGAAACGCTAGTAAAACGTCAGCATTTTGATGTTTGACTTCAATCTCAGGGATTTTTTTTAACCTAAGAAAAAAGTCACATCCTCTAATATAAGCCCACTTTTTAAAAAATGATATAGAATCATCCCTAATCGTGTAAAAGTTTGAGGTGTTTGAGTATTGATTGGCTGTGTTTGTACATTGCAATCTGAGTGCGGCTGGAGCCAACACTTCAATCCAGTCCTATAACCATCACTTGGTGCTGATGGTGGGAGTCACTGAGATTATTAGCAGCTTAGCAGCTCTGGTTTAGAGTATTCTATCATTACCCTTAATCACTATACTGTGCATTAGATCCTAGGATTTATTTATCTGCTAGTTGCATATTTGGTTTTCGGTGTGGGTTTTTTGGGGGGAGGTGGAGTGGGGGTTGCTGTTGTCATACGTGGTGGTACTCAGTGCTTACTTCTGACTCTGTGCTCAAGGATCACTCCTGGCAGGGCATAGGGGACCACCTGGGGTGCCAGGGATTGAGCCTGGGTCTGCTGTATGCAAGGCAAACACCCTCTCTGCTATTACCTCTCCAGACCCTAGAGACCCTTGCAAGTTTGTGAGTCAGAAGGAAAAGAGCAAATGCCAGATTAGCTCACTCATAGGGGGCATATTATTTTTTAAAAAGCAAGGGAAAAGACAGCGTACAGTGAAAACAAACCCTTAGACTCGGAGCTAGTGAAAGTGGGGAAGGGTTTACGGGAAGGACCGAGGGACAGTTTGGGGTGGATTTTGGTATTTTGGTAGTGGACATGACATGGAAACAATTTCCTCCTTCAACTTATCAACATTTATACGCTAGTAAAAATTTCAAGCTCAATAAAAATAATCTTAGGAGCTGAAGCACTAGTGCAGTGGATAAGGTACTCACCTCTCTGATCCGGGGTTTTTTGTTTTTTTTTTTTTTGCTTTTTGGGTCACATCTGGCGATGCACAGGGGTCAGTCCTGGCTCTGCACTCAGGAATTACCCCTGGCCATGCTCAGGGGACCATGTGGGATGCTGGGATTTGAACCCGGGTCGGCCGCGTGCAAGGCAAACACCCTACCCGCTGTGCTATCTCTCCAGCCCCTCTGATCCGGGTTTGATCCCCGGCATCCCTTATGGTCCCCTGAGCACTACCGGAGTAAGCCCTGAGCACTGCAAAGTGTGGCCTAAAAACAAATAAATAAAAATAGTTTTAAAGTTTCAAGATGAACTCATACACCAAGAAAGAAAACATGAGCTTCTGGATTTGGGATACATTCATTTTATTTTCGGAGACGCTTCCGTACTGTGTTCCATAGAGGCGGGAGGAGTTTCCATTTGTACCAACGGTGTGTGACGCTCCTTTACCTCCATCCCCGCCAAACCTTTCTCTGACCTTCTCAACAGTGGTCATTGCTGCCATCCTGCTGTCGTCTGGATTTGCATCTCTGATAATCAGTGAAAAGGGGCAGTGTTTCACGTATCCATCAGCCCAGATGAGCTCTTTGGAAAGTGTGATTTCAGATTTGAGGACTGGAGTGATAGCACAGCAGGTAGGGCGTTTGCCTCAAAAGCGGCCGACCCATGTTCGGCTCCTCCACCCAGAATACCGCACCCGCAAGGCAGAGCCTGGCAAGCTCCCTGTGGCATATTTGATATGCCAAAAACAGTAACAATAAGTCTCACAATGAAACAATACTGGTGCCCGCTCGAGCAAATCGATGAGCAACAGGATGACTGAGATTGACTGAGCCAAAGGTGTCCACTCTGCCCTCAAATCAGCTAACTGACCCAGTCCTCCCTGGGCATCTCCAAATCAGTCTTCTGCTCGTTCTGAAATGAGACTCAGGTCACAGCCTTCCCCAGGTTTGCACTGAAAGACAAGATCATTTCAGACAGGCACTTCAGAAGGAAGGAACAGAGAAATGTGAGGGGAAAGGGACAAGTGGGGAAAGGTGGTAGGAAGAGTTTCTATTTCAGAAAGGATGGCAGGCAGAGGCCAAAGAATGAGACCAAGCCAGCCAAATCTGAGCAGAGGGGGGGGAGTGCAAAGGCCCTGGGGTAGGATGAGACTGGTGTGCTCCAGGATATGTGCTATAATCTGTCTTATGTCTTCTGCTTAAAATGGACTTAACATCCCCTGGAAGGAATCCTGAAACAGGTAACAAGATAGAGAGCAAGAGATCTGGGACCCAGGCAGATGGCACGCAAGTGCTCTGAGCACCCAGCCCTGTGCCCCCATCTCAAACCAATCTGCTCTCACATTCAGCACCAATTCTTGGTTCATTCTTATTGCACCCCTCGTTCCAAACTAGAATTATTCCTCGCAGCTACTCTGGTCACTGAAGAACGATCTATTTTTAATTGTATCCCATTTTCCATAGGTATTAGTGACATGAGCTTAAACGAATCTTTAATTAATAAGCGATAGCCCAAATTCTTGGCCCTCCTGGGGGCTGGAGAAATAGTGCAGTGGGTAAGGCACTTGCCTTGTACAGTGGCCCACCTGGAATCTATCCCCAACATCCCATGTGGTCTTCTGACCATGCCAGGAGCAAACCCTGAGTCTTGCTGAATGTGGATCCAAAACCAGGAAGAAAAAGAAAACCAAGCAAACAAACAAATGTTTTTAAAAGCTGAGCACAGGGACTGAAGCGATAGCACAGCGGGGAGGGCATTTGCCTTGCACACAGCCAACCCAGGTTCGATTTCCAGCATCCCATAGGGTCCCCTGAGCACCGCCAGGTGTAATTCCTGAGTGCAGACCCAGGAGTAACCCCTGTGCATTGCCGAGTGTGACCCCAAAAGCAAAAAAAAATAAAAATTTTTAAAAATAAAAAGTAAAAGCTGAGCACATGCTTTGCATGTAGGAAACGCAGGTTTGATCCCCAGCACCCACATGGTCCCCAAGCACTGCCTGGAGTGATCCCCAAACACAAGCCAGGGGTAACTCCTGAGCACTGTTACACGTGGCCCAAATCCAAATTCTTAATCCACTAGACCCACTGGTGTTCAACTCAGCCGTCCTAATGAATGGGGTTATCCTGGGGGCTCTTCTTGGAACTGTGGGTGCCACACATGACCCGGACCCTCTTTTAGGTAGACGGGATCCTGGCTGCATGGCTGAGGAACTCCCTGGAGGTGTCCACTTAGTTCTGGCAGACAAACTACTTTCCTCCCCCGGTAACTGAGTAGCCTGTGTAAATACGCTCCCAGGAGCCAGGGGAGAGCAAGGTCCATGTGAGCCTGAAATAAGGGGATGCAGCGACTGTGGCGTTGTTAGCATCTGGTGCAGGAGAAAGGGACTCGCCTACTGGTCAGTCCAAGCGTGACCTTTGCAGGAGGCAGCTGACCGGGCGGCCCTGGAAGCTCGCCCTTGGTTTTGTAATACTGATCATGTTGTGCCAAGGGAAGGCCAGGCTCAGAGAACAGGGGAAAGGCAGCTCGCCTCCTCCGAGACTCGAGGGCCTGGTCAAATGCGCAGTGAGAGTGCATTTGGTCTCCCTCCCCGAGGCAGAGGGCCACAGTTCACGGGCCTCCTGGGGAAGACATGGAGAGAAGCAAGATGTCCTTCTCTGGAACGTCTTTGGTGACCCACGAGAGCAGCCAGCACGCTCTTGTGTTTTAGTAGCCGGGGTGGGGCTAAGTAAGAACCCATTGTTGGGACTGGAGCAATAGCACAGCGGGGAGGGCGTTTGCCTTGCATGCAGCCCACCCAGGTTCAATTCCCAGCATCCCATATGGTTCCCCCAAGCACCACCAGGAGTGATTCTTGAGTGCAGAGCCAGGAGTAACCCCTGTACATCTCCGGGTGTGACCCAAAAAGCAAAAACAAGAGAAGAACCCAATGTTAAGCCCGGGACTATGGGTTCCCAATTGGCAGGACAGACAGAGACACAAACACGATAATGCAAAAGCATTAGGAGTTTAATTCCAGTATACAGGGGTCAACTATCCCACCTACACACAGACTGGTCTCTTGGTAGCGAACCCGACCTTCAAGCGCAAGCAGTTTATATAGTCTTTGACTATATATGCAGTACAGGCCTTATTGTTGCAGGAAAATCTTACCTAGTTACCAAAGAAGGGTGTTTGGAAAGCATCTAAGGTATGTGTTGGGCTCTGATAGGCTTGTGGCTGCTGGGTACAATCTCTACGGCTTCTGGCATATTGTGACTGCTTTTATTATTATTATTATTATTATTATTATTATTATAGTAGTAGTAGTAGTGTTGGACTTGTGTGATAGCGCAGCAGGTAGGACGTTTGCCTTGCATGCAGCCGACCTGGGTTTGGTTTCTCCGTCCCTTTCGGAGAGCCCGGCAAGCTACTGAGAGTATCTCGTCTGCACGGCAGAGCCTGGCAACCTACCCTGGCATATTCAGTATGCCAAAAACAGTAACAACAAGTCTCACAATGGAGACGTTACTGGTGCCCACTTTAGCAAATCGATGAGCAACGGGATGGCAGTGATTATTTTATTATTATTATTATTATTATTATTTTGCTTTTTGAGCCCTGCAAGCTACCAAGAGTATCCCGCCCGCACGGCAGAGCCTGGCAAGCTACCCGTGACATATTCAATAGACCAAAAACAATAACAACAAGTCTGACAATGGAGACATTACTGGTGCCCGCTTGAGCAAATTGATGAACAACGGGATGACAATGCTACAGTGCTACAGTGCTTTTGGGGTTACACCCAGAGACGCACAGGGTTTACTCCCGGCTCTGCACTCAGGAATTACTCCTGGCGGTGCTCGGGGGACCCTATGGGATGCTGGGAATAGACCCCGGGTTGGCCGTGTGCAAGGCAAACGCCCTCCCCGCTGTGCGATGGCTCCAGTCCCATTGTGATTGACTGAGCCCACTTGCCGGGCCCAGGAACTCTCCAGGTGGGTTCAGGTTGGCTAGTCACACATGGTTTGATTTCTGGGAAACGGAAACTGTCTCAATTCCAGGAACTGAACCTGAGGCCTACCTGACTTTTCTCATTTTTGACGCCTCATGGCGTCAGTTTCACCCTTACACCGTCCTGTCTCATCCCGGACAGGAGCTCCCGGCAGTGCCCCAAGCAGCACACAGAGAAATGGGACGCCACTGCCACGGTCAAGGAGAAGGCTGAGGGGCGGGAGCGCCTGCTTGCCTGCCAGAGGTCGGCGTTTGAGCCTGGGAACTGCACGGTTCCCCAAGCACTGCCAGGAGCACCCCCTGGGCAAGGAGGCAGGTGTGTCTCCTGAGCCTGCTCCCCTCCCTGACCCCCACTCCAGAAACAGACACAGGAGCTAGGGGGAGGGTGTAGCTTATTGTCGTGTCCGTCATCCCCATCTGCATAGCTCAAAATTTAATGGAACTCTGCAGCCACTGACCCCCCACGGGAGAATGCATATAAAATGGTGAAATCCAGGGGCTGGAGCGATAGCACAGCGGGGAGGGCGTTTGCCTTGCACGCAGCCGACCCAGGTTTGATTCCCAGCATCCCATAGGGTCCCCCGAGCACCGCCAGGAGTGATTCCTGAGTGCATGAGCCGGGAGTAACCCCTGTGCATCACTGGATGTGACCCAAAATAGAAAAAAAAATTCTGTAAAATGGTGAAATTCAAATAAGGCCTGTACCAGAGTTCAGAGAATCAGACCCAGGGCCATTTCCTGGTTTTGACAAAGTGACCAGATTATTCTGGTTTGGGTTTTGGGGAGCGAGGGAGGGATATTTTGGACCATGGACCACGGCCATTTGTGATCAGATGTCACTCCTAGCGATGTTTAGGGACCAGACGTGGTTCTGGGGATCTAATGCGAGTGAGCCGTGTTTGAGGGAAGCATCTCCCCTCTCTCTTCCGCGAGATGCCATCTTCCGGGGAAGCTTGGCGGGGCATCATGGAAGCTTCGGGGACCGAAGTCATGTGTTACTTAGTCAGAGGAAGAGCTTCTAAGACAGGTGTATCCTTCGGTGATTCTGTTATTGTGTAATTGTCAGGATGGAATTAATGAAATAGGCCTACAAGGTAGGGTGGTCCAGCCTTATCTATCCGGTGTAATCAATCAGACCACCCTGATGTCAGCAGGTAATCACTGACGAGCTTCATGAAGCAACGCGAGACTCGCTTTTGCAGCTTCTCATGAGTCCTAAGCTAGCCCCCAAATAAAGGCTTTAATTTAGAAGTAAAATAAATGAAAAGGAGAATAGAGCAGGAGAAACGGAGAGAAAGCTTTGATAACAGGCTGTGTCATTCCAGAGTTACCCCCAAGCCATAAGACTTTTTCTTGGGGGGATGCTGGGTTTTCAGGCCAAACCTGGTGATGCTCACTTCCTCACTCAAAAAGTCCTTAGTTGGGGGACCATACAGGGTGCCAGGTTCAGACCCAGGTCGGTTGTGTGCATGGCAAAGGCCCTGCCTGCTGTACTATCCCTCCGGCCACACATATGACTGTGAAAAACTTGAAACAGACTAGTGCCAGAGGTTTTAACAAAAACATCTGGATGTGGGGCTGGAGAGATAGCACAGCGGGTAGGGCGTTTGCCTTGCACGCGGCCGACCCGGGTTCAGATCCCAGCATCCCATATGGTCCCCTGAGCACAGCCAGGGGTAATTCCTGAGTGCAAAGCCAGGAGTAACCCCTGTGCATCGCCAGGTGTGACCCAAAAAAAGCAAAAAAAAAAAAAAAAAAAAAAAAAAACATCTGGATGTGATGGGTTAAATAAAACATAATATTAGTTATATTAATATTAGTTAAATAATATTAGTTAAATTAATTTCAGCTACATTATTCGACCTTTAAAAAATATTTTAAATTTATTTTATTTATATAATGTTTTAATTATAAAGTGTAGGTAATAGAAACACAATAGTATTAAAGTTTATGGTGATGATACAAATGTATTAGAAAATTTTAGTGTGTTAATTAAGTGATATAGTTAAATAACTATATATACTAAAGTAAAATAGACATTTATAGCTTTTGTTTTGTTTTGTTTTGGGGGCCACACCAGTGATGTTCAGTGGCTACCTCTGACTCTACAACCAAGAATTACTCCTAGAAGTGCTTGGGAAACCATAGGGGATGCCAGGAATCAAACCCAGGTTGGCTGCGTGCAAGGCAAACACCCTTCCCGCTATACTACCACTCCTATTGCTCCTATAGCTCCTATTATAGCCCAGTTGCACTGTGCTGATCTGTTTGTGTCAAAAGTTCCCGCAAATCAATAAGAAAAAGAGAAACCAATAGAGAAATGCACACGAGTATAAGTACATTCACTCAGAAGGAATAAATTTGACCAATAAATATTCATCCATATATGAATGCATTGATTCAACAAGTATTTCTTGATAGCCAAGCTCTGGGTCATCACAGGAAGAATTTTAAGCGATGTGGTTTGACCTGGGTCTCTAAGAAGAGGAAATAGGGGTAGAGTCTGAGACAACTCAACCTCACTGTTAACCAAAGAAATGGAATTTTGAGATTCTCTTTCACCTGTCAGAATAGCAAAAATAGACTGATACCATAGAATGCAGATAAGGCTGCATAGAGAAAACACTAAAATGCTATTAGTGAGTGTGCAAATTGACATTCCTTTCTTTGCAGGGCCGTTTGACTCTGTTCCCAGATGTAAATACAGCTGCCCTTCGACTTAGCAATTACGTGTCTGGGAATCCATCCCACAGCAATGCCCAACTGTGTACAAAATGTCTGTGACTATGGAGGTCCACTCCAGCCTGTGGTAAAAACTTCCTACCACTGGACCAGCGACTGCTACAAAACCATTATGGACAAGACACAACCTGAGAGATTGAATCAGGGCTTAAGGCACTTGCCTGTGCTTTAAGGGCACAACACACAATTCCCATTCAACTGCAGCATCTCCAGGAATGACCTCTGAGCACAAAGTCAAAGGAATCCCTGAGCACTACAGGGTGTGCCCCCTCCGAAAACAAAAACAAAAATAAAGAACAAGGCAACCATGCTTGCGGCTTTTCTATAAACTAGAAGCTATTGAAAATTCAAAGTTGTTCCCAAAATGTGCCGTGACAAATTAGGATTTTTTTTCCCCCAAGACTGCAAAGACGATGAAACATTAGGGATGTCTAACAATATAATTCACTGCTTTGTTTCATTTTATGTTATTTTATTGTGGTGCCAGAGATTAAACCAAGGGCTTCAAGCCTGTGTGGTTTACCACTGAACTATATCTCTGGCCCTTCACTCATTATATATCAATCATGTATGAATGGGGCCTGGCGACCCATGTTCAAACCCCAGCAATCTTTATGACCCCCAGAGCAGCACCTGAAATGATTCCTGGATAAAGAGCCAGGAGTAACCCCTGATCATTGCCAGGTGTGGCCCCAAAACCCAAAAGTAAGGGGGGGCGGGAGGGGGCGGGAGGTATAATGGGGTGGTTGGTGATGGAATATGGGCACGGGTGAAGGGAAGGGTGTTTGAGTACTGTATAACTGACGTAATCCTGAGAACTATGTAACCCTCCACATGGTGATTCAATAAAATTTAAATTAAAAAAAAAACAAAAGTAAATAAAGAAGTTAATAATGAATTAATAGAGAATGAAAAGAGGGCTAAAACTGACCTAGAAGCAGTATCTTGGAAAGTTGCCCACATAATAGAGAGCAAGTTGCAGAACAAGTGTAATATGATGGCATTCAGAGTTTTGAAATAAGAGAGAAAGCAAACAGCCACCGAAAACATCCCTGGGTGTGAATTTATATTTAGCCACACAGTTATCCAGACTAAGTAGGTGGTTTTGGACAAACCAATTCAAGATCTGAGCTTCAGTTCATCCAGGGAAACAATAAGGATCTATCCTGTTAGGTTGTTAGGAGGATGAACACGGTTAACATTCCAAAAAGGAAAGAAAAATGTCACTTAAAAAGAACGCATGTTGGGCGGGAGTGATAGTACATCAGGTAGGGAGTTTGCCTTGTACACAGCCGAACCCGGATTCAATCCCCAGCATCCCATATGGTCCCCTGAGCACTGCCAGGAGTCATTCCTGAATGCAGAGGCAGGAGTAACCCCTGAGCCTCGCCAAGTGTGGAGGAGGAAGAGAAGGAGGAGGAGGAAGAAGAGGAGGAAGAGGAAGGGGAAGAAGAAGAAGAAGAAGAAGAAGAAGAAGAAGAAGAAGAAGAAGAAGAAGAAGAAGAAGAAGAAGAAGAAGAAGAAGGAGGAGGAGGAGGAGGAGGAGGAGGAGGAGGAGGAGGAGGAGGAGGAGGAGGAGGAGGAGGAGGAGGAGGAGGAAGAGGAGGAGGACGAGGAGGAGGACGAGGAGGAGGACGAGGAGGAGGAGGACGAGGACAGGACAACCAAAAAACATAACACTGGTATTTAATGGAAACAAATGCAAAATAGCCACATTTACCACGACTGACATTAGCCTCTTCATGCTTGAAAAAAAGAAAGCAAAAACATTATCTACCTCGGGGCTGGAGCAATAGCACAGCGGGTAGGGCATTTGCCTTACACACGGCCAACCTGGGTTCGATTCCCAGCATCCCATGTGTCCCCTGAGCACAGCCAGGGGTAATTCCTGAGTACAGAGCCAGGAGTAACCCCTGAGCATCACCGGGTGTGACCCAAAAAGAAAAAAAGACTCATTATCTACCTCAAGAGATTGCAGTGTCCACAAAGCCACTAAGGAAGTGACCTCTCTTCAGGGATCACCATCACAGAAGTCAGGGGTGAAGTTGTCTTTGCTGTGACCTACGGGGATACTCCAGTCTCCATAGTGGGGGGCGGCAGGCCTTGTGGGCTCACCCTATTCATCTTGGTTTGCCTCAGGATGCTAACTGCTGCTTCTTTCTGACTGTGGTACACGAAGTGCGGTGGAGAAAGTGTCCAGTTCTTTGATCTCTTCATGGAGGGTGCAAATGCACCAAACTACTAACAGTAGTTACCTCTGGGCAGTCAGATTAGGAGAAAACTTACTATTTATCTTATTTGCTTCTATAGCATTTGAATGCCTTACATATTCAAAAATTATATTTAAGGAGTCAGAAAGATAGTACAGGGATCACGGAGCTCGTCTTACACGCAGCTGACCCTGATTCTGTCCTTGACACCCCATGTGGTTGGT
Organism: Sorex araneus; assembly: GCF_027595985.1. NCBI lineage: Eukaryota > Metazoa > Chordata > Mammalia > Eulipotyphla > Soricidae > Sorex > Sorex araneus. The sequence goes on from NC_073310.1 coordinate 9,999,860, forward strand.
CCCCAAACACCACCAGCAGTGACCCCTGAGTACAGAACCAGGAGAAAGCTCTGAGTACCACTAGGTGTGGCCCTCAACCCCCACTAAAATAATTTGTGATTTAAAAAAAATAATAAAGAGCATATTGGGGCTGGAGCAATAGCACAGTGGGTAGGGTGTTTGCCTTGCACTCGGTCGACCCAGGTTTGATTCCTCTTACCCTCTCGGAGAGCTCAGCAAGTTACCAAGAGTATCCCGCCCGCACGGCAGAGTC